>NW_010138043.1:102438-120211 GCF_000699245.1 Pterocles gutturalis | reverse complement strand
CCCAGCGCTGGGTCCTGATGGGCTGGTGGATGGGCACAGGGGGACCCTGGCCTTACTGCCCCAGGGGTTTGTGTACATCATGTGTCCCATTGCAGACCTGGAAACCCACTGTTAGGGGTAGAGCAGGTGCCTCCAAAAGGCGTGCTCCCTGAGCAGGGCATTGCCACAGGCAGGCTGGCAGGGATGGGGTGTGTGCCTGAAAGCACAGCCTGCCGTACTGGGGTCCTGTGTCATGCTCAAGGCAAAGACCCTTCCCTGGAGCGGGGCTTGTGGCACTCACAGAAGACAACAAATTATCAGGCACCTTCAGTGTGGTTTGAGTCCCTGCCTAGGGACTGGGAAACACAGGCTGCCTTCCTCACCCCAAAGCCTCTGAACCTGTATCTTCCACTTGTGGAAGAGACATTTGTCTTCCTGATGTCTCTCACTTTCCTAGGCACCTTCATCCCTGGCCATGAAGATGTGGTGAGCCCGTTACACCAGGGAAGCATGTGTGCTGCCCCAGCAGGGGATGGCTGGAGGATGGCCAGGGGACAGCTGGGTGACAGCAATGGCTGGGGGCAGACATTGCAGAAGGTCCAGGAAGGCTGCTAGGGCTGTGCTGTCCCCTGAGTAGACAGCCTCAATGTGGAGCATCTTCTGCACCCACCTGGGTAAGATCTGGGCTGAAGCAGCTGCTCTGCAGGTGGAAAATCAAAATATTGTGGTCCTGCAGAGTCTGGACTCCTCTCTCCTTTCCTGGTGTCCTGCTTTCAGCTGGGACAGAGTTAACTTTCTTCACAGTAGCTAGTAAGAGGCTATGTTTTGGATTTGTGCTGAGAAGAAGGCTGATAACACAATGATGTTTATAGTTCTTGCCAGGACAGTCAAGGACTTTTCAGCCTCTCTCCTGTGCCAGTGTCTGCAGGTGCAGGAGAAGCTGGGAGGGAGCACAGCCCCAAAGACTAGCCTAGGATTTGACCTTAGGTTTAGGACTGAGACCCAAATTGGTCAATGGTATATTCCATGTCATGCATGTAATGCCTAGTATATAGGTGAGGATCTGTCTGGAAGTTCTCTCTCTTGCTCTATGTTTTCTCCCTCTGGGTCACCCCTCTCTCAGGGTTGTCTCAGTCTCTCGGACACTCGGGCTCTTATCTCAGTTCTGGGATTGCAGTTTCAGGACTTTCCCTGCCCTGGTATCATTAGCTGGGAATGGGCTGAGCCTTGGTCACTGGGTGGTGAGCAGTATCCCTGTATATCACTCATTCGTATATTTGTATATATTACTATTACTGCAATCTTATTATTATTTTCAGTATTACTGTAGTTTAGTTATTAAATTGTTCTTATTCCAACCCATGAGTCTCTTTTCCCTTTACACCTTTAATTCTCTACCCCACCCCCAGGAAGGGAGAGGGTGAGTGAGAGGCTGTGTAGCATTTGTCTCTCACCCAGGATCAAAACTGTGACACCTGGGAAGCTGCTGTGGGGCAGGGAGGGGTCAGCCATCAGGTCCTAGTGCCTGATTACTATGACTGGGATTATTTCTGTTTTATATGTGATAGCTGTGGTCTAATGCAAAATGCTAAAAAACAGTCCAGAGACTTAAGGCTGAATGTGAATCATGAGCTGTCTTGGTGCTGCTGATGCCCATACTTGGTGCATGTGTGGCTGCACAACTTTTGGGGATGCTCAGCATGGGGGCATCCTCCAGTGGCAGATGTGGTCTGGGACCAATGTTTGTGCTGGAAGGAGGTGCCTGGCTGGGCAGGTGCGGTGCTGGAGAGCAGATGCTTCTCCTGATCTGTACCTTTCAGCAGGCATCCTGTCCTCTGGGGCTTCTGCTTTCTGCTCTGGGACTTTCTCCCCGAATAGATCATGGTAGCAGTCAAAAAAACCCTCCCCCCAAACAATGTCTGCCAGAACAGGAAGCAGAAGTGGAGGGGCCGCCCTGATGGGCAAACCCATGATCTCCGGTCTCTCGAAAACACCGATTCATCTCAGGCCAGCCTGCAGCTGAGCTGGGTGGAGGGTCCCCCTCTGGGATTGCCCTGGGGTTGGGTCCCCTTGCTGCTTGACAGAAATGGTGGCCAAGAAACAACCATCATCATGGGACAGAAATGCCGGGTGCCACATCAGTGTGAAAATCATTGGAAACATGAAATCGTGCAAGATTTGGCCCTGAAGTGCAGAAACTTTCTTTGTGCTCCATCACCTCCTCCAATGGCAATGTGAAGGGAAGAGGTAAGGTTTGCAATCTGTGGTTAAAGCTGGTGTTGGGACAGAACAGTGCAGCTGGAGGTTAGCTTGATGCTGTATTCAGTGACCCTTTGAGCAGAAGGCAAAGGGATGTGGTTCCTGGAAGGAGTTGGGGAGGCTGGCGTGGCCTAGGGGTTACACACAGCCCTAGCCCTGGGCATGGCCGGGCAGACAGTTCGTGGCTGTCTGAAAGCAGAGGATGCTGCTCTGGATGCTGCGGGAGGACCCTGGGGCTGGTTCGCTTCCCACATCCTCAGTTCTGTGATCTCTGGAGGACACAGGGGTGTCTGTCCCCAGGTGTACGGTGAATCTGCGGTGGGAAGTGGCTCAGTGACACGTCTCAGACTCGCTGATACATCTCTTTAAATATTCAGAGAGTCTTTGCATTTGGCTCAGCAGCCACGCTACTGTGTTATGAGACCAGTGTCCTATGCCCAGCTTAACACAGGAGGCCCTGGCTGTAGGAGACTCCTGCAGTGAGCGATGTGGGAAAGCCCAAGGGCATCTGATGCTCAGCTGGTGCTAGCAAATGTAGCTGCAAATCTGCAGGCATCCTTCGTTGTTTTCTTGGATATATGTCTGCACAGAACTATTTATGTGGGATCCAAAGGAGATTCACACGGTGGAATCTGTTGCTGGGCCCCATCTTTAGCTGCTGTAAATTAACTTCACTGGGGTCAGGGCAATTCTGCCAGCAGATGGGAACAAGGAGTGTCTTGTAATTATACCTTAAATTAAAAACCTAGAGCTTAGGGCACAGCCCTTATTTATCCCAGACAAACCTGTCACTACACTTTGACCTCCTGCTTATATACTAGCACGACATTGCTTGCCTGTAGCCTGATTTCTGAGACTGGCATCTTGGATTTAGTTACAGAATATTGGGTAGTGACTAACCAAGTTATACCATGCTGCACATCTTGTGCTGCACGGAAATTTTTCTGTGCCCTGTAACTACTCAGAGTGTATTGCACAGAGCCACACTGGTATAATGTGTTTGTGTTATCTAAGAAACTATCTTAAGTCTGTGATTTTGAGAAATCTGGGGGTTTGCACTTAACTTCCATAATAGACATCAGATATTTCTCAGCTGCAACCTACACTTAAAGGAGGACATACCTCAGAGATTTGTAACTTAATTTTGCAGATGCTTCCTTAAATTTGAACAGCAAACTTGCATGGAATCATCCACCTCTTCCATATTGAGCATCAAATACTTTCTCACTAGCAGTCATAATATCCAAATTTAGCTGGGCGGGAGCCACAAAAGGGATGTGTCTCTACTAAAAAATATATTGCGAATCCTTTGCAATAAGCAATGAAAGATTTGTCTTACCTGGAAAAATGAAGAGAGTATAAACAAGAGGTGTTGATAAGGAGATTATATTTGAAGCAAAGTTCTAACTTCCTCTGTCAGCATGCCGGAGAGCTGTTATCCTTTGTTGCCAGCTAAAGGTATGTCAAGGAGCAGGTTGTTATGAGGGTAAAGGTTGTCTTCCTGGAATCCATTAATTCAATATGCTTATTCATTGAATGGTATTTGAGATTTTTGTTCAAGCTTGTTTTAGTTACCTTTATTACCGGACAGAGGAACTATCAGTTTTCCTGTGGGATTTTCCATGAATTTAAATAATTTGTCCAAAGTAATTCCAGCCATGCATGTTGCAGTGTTAGGAGAGCAGCAGGTCTGGGTGCAGGTGGCTGGCAGCAGCCCTCTGGGTGAGCAGGCACCACCCTGTCACCTTCTGCTGGGGATTTGAGGACCATCTCCTGGAGCTGGTGAGGCACACAAGGAGCTTGGCCCAGGTAGAACTGCCGTGAAGTAGAACTTAAGAGAGTAAAAAATTCTCTCAGAATGAGATTGGTCTGGAAAACCAGGGCCAGGTAATGTCCAGCAGATTTTCCACATGGGATGGAGGATGGAGTGTGCAGCAGCTCAGTGAGCTGGGACAAGGAAGGATGCCACCGTGGTGGCTGACCTCCCTGCAGTGCTGGGAGAAGCAGGTGAAGGAGTGTGTGATGGAACCACGGGACCACATCTGCTGTGCCCTGACCTGCTCATAGCTGGTTGCCTCAGTGCTCCGGTGCACAGAAATACCTCTTTTGTTTCTGCTCATTGTGGGATATTTTGGTAGAAGTGGAGGCATGTGCAAACAGGGTTAACAGAGGAGAATTTGGGGTCCTCATTGAACTGTGGGGTAAAAGACCAAGAGGTCACACCAGCCACATTTATCCATCTCTCTCCAGAAGTTTATATATAGAGTCTGTGGTCACTGGAAGGGCTGAAAGTTTGGATTCTAAAGGCTGACTCAGATCTGCAGGCCAGAGCAATGGCAGCTAGGTCATGAGGGGCCCCAGCTCCTCTCCCTGAATGGACGACATGGCAGATCAGTAAGCTGTGGAGAGGCTTCCTGGCTGCAAAGGCGCTGTTACTGCTCAGCAGCTGAGCCAAAGCAGCTGGTAACTGCTGGGAGGTCTGGAGGAGGTGACTCCAGCTCTCGAGACTCTTGTGCATTTTAACTCAGACAACTCAGGTCATAAAAGGATTTCTTGGATGATGTGCTCACCAAAATATGTTACTTCTGATTGATCGAGGTGTCCTCCTCTCCAGTATTCATGATGACTGCAAGTAATGGAAACAAGAGCTCTTTTTCTCCATCAGTGACCAGGCTTGGAAGAGCTGTGATGATATGCGCAAATATTGGCCTTATAGCATAGGAATAGGAAGTTGTGAGCAGCGGGAACAGAGCATGGGAAATCGGAGGTGGGGAGACCTGGGTTCACCATGCAGATTGCATCATGCAGTTACTCACCACCGTGGGAAAAGTGCCTGTGGCAGCAATAACAGCTTCATGTGAAAGACTTAAATAAGTAATGGTGAGCACAGATGGAGAATCCAGGACTTCTTCTCCCCTCCCAGACAATACCTGAAATCCCTAGGATGAAGTTTTGCTTCCTCTTGCAGTTTCTCTCTGTGTCAATGAACGGAGAACCTCCTAGGTGGCAGCTAACGGGACTTCTTCCAGACATCTGAGGGCCTAACTTCAAGGAGTGAGTGGAGAGTATCTCCTGGTGAGGAGAACCCTGCTGAGACACAAGCCTGAAACCATACAGGCTAACAAGACTGTTGTTTCATGCTCTAATGAGGGGAGCTGTGGCAAAAGAGTGGCACAGGAAGCAGAAACCAGTGTGCGCTTGGTCAGCTCTGAGAGAGTCAAGTAGTTAGCAAGTTCACCACAGTAGAGAAACATCTAGATTTTTGATTGGGCTCATGTGTGAGATGACAAGATGTAACCTCTCATTTTGTATCTTATTTTATCAACTATTTCCCTGGCCCAATGGTGTTTTCATTTGTGTCCTGCAACTTTTGAAAATTACTCACTTGCAATTATTTTTTTCTCTGTAGATCCCTGTTAAGGTGTATAAGTACAATGTCCCTTGTCTTTCAAAGTGGTCACAGAAACACAGCAAGGGACAGACTTCTGCTGTTCCCTTCCTCCTGCACAATCCTTTGTCCTTTCCAACATGGGCTCTCTTGCCCCAGGAAAAAACCTGTCCTTCTGCTGAGAAGGTTGATCTGCTCAGGCTTTGCTGAATCTAGACGTGAAAGCCAGGCAGGACAGCCTTCACCAACCATGTTCAGCAGCCACAGCCACCACAGCAGTGTATTTTCATCCTTCTCTTGTAGTTCTGGCTCCCTCTCTTGCTCCTCAAATGCTGAATATGCATGTTTTTACCCAGGTCTATTCAAGGGAGGTTGGTGTTTAAGGTTTGTCCCACAGCAAAGCTGTGATTTTTAGCTCCAAAAGGGTGAACCCCTTTTGAGAGCTTTGCTACCAATGGCACAAACCTCATGTGGTGACAGTTTTGCCATCTTCAGTCACATCTGAGGTGAACTAACCATACAAAGCTTTCCTGCTTTTGGTTTCTACTGGCATCAAAAATCCTATATGTCTGAGTAATGGACCAGGAATTCAAAACTGACAGGAATGTCCTAAATCTCCATCAAAGGAAGGGCTTGTATGCAAGCATGGTCTGCATCCCCACCCTGATATTTCTGCTTGAGGAGTGGTCCATAGCTGAGGTTGATGACACCTTTGCCATGATATTTCTGGTGGAGGAGGCATCCATCTCCGAGGCTGCTCTGGCACCCTCCCCCTGATATTTGTGGGAGGGAGGTGTGCATTTTTGAGGTTGCTCTGCCACCCTCCCCCTGATATGGGGGCTGGAGGAGGGGTCCATATCTGAGGTTTCTGGCTGGACCCAGCTGTCCCTGACAGGTTCGCAGTGGGCAGGAGACGTCATGTGCTGGAAGCAGCGTCCCGTTGTCCATACAGCCCTGGCAGTTGGCTATTCCTGGCTCTTTGGCCAAGTGGCTTCATAGCCTGGGACAAATTGCCCCGTCCCCCTTTGAGGTAGAGGTAGCAGTGTCATCCCTGTGTTGGGAGCTGCTTGCAGACTGACGGGCATCCTCAGAGTCTGCAGTGTGGTGACTTGGGGAGGAGCGGAGGGCACTAAGGGAAAGGTGTAGCTTCTTCCTCTTCACCTGAAGGAAACTGGAAATGCTTTTTCCTGGTGTGGAAGTCCAGTCATCCAGAACAACTCACTCCAGAGGAGTGGGAACTGACGCTTCCGTCAGGGATCTGGGATGGGGCCAAATGAGGCGCTCGGAGCAAAAGCTGTGGCCTGGGGCAGTCGTGGGGGGGTCACATCTTCCTGTACCACAGATGCTTTGGGAAACACTGTTGCTTTGGAGAAGCCTCAGACATCCTCTGAAAGAAAAGCACAATGGTTTTTATTACCCTATTTTTAAGGTACTCCAGCATGTACTACCCCATAGTTTATTTTTTTCCACCTTATTATTTTTTTTATATAATACTGTTTCTCTGTTTACAGCTTGCTAATGCCCATGGTGGAGGGACAGCATGAACACACCAGGAGCAGCTCTCTATAAAGCCAGGCAAAACTGTGTGTGCTTGCAAGATGCACATTGTTTTTCTCACAGCTCTCCTGCAATAAAAAGGGATCACTAAGATGGAGTCGTGTTTGACTCGGAGGTCAGCACGGCCAAGGGCTGAGGCAAATGGGATCTGCCTCAAGAGTTAAGCTGCAAAAAATGGTGGAAGAAGCCACATCCTGGGCAGCGTCGGACATCGTGCTCTCCATGATGCTGGTCAGTGCTCCCAGATGTGATAGCACAGCTGTGCTGCCCGTCTCCTGGTCCTGATGTGCCTGCTCTGCAGTGTCATGTCTTGAGTACAGAATGAAGCTCGAGACTAGCACTTGTGCTGGGCTGTCTGTAAGTCAACTGATCCTTCACAGATGCCCCAAAACAAACCTTGCCAGCTGAACCCTGGCACTGCCAAAACCGCCCTGCAGCAGTAAAGCTGTGTCAGCCGTGTTGGGGGAGCTGCTCGAATACCTGCTGCCCACGGGTGTGGGAGAAATGTGCCCATCCATATTCAAAAGCCAGGGTTGGGGCATGCCCGTCCTCACCAGTGCCCAGCTCCTGGGTCCTCCCCAGATGCCAGCGGCTGTGCTCAGGCTGGCACACAGCTTGTGTGCAGGGGGTGAGAGGCCTAAGTTTAGACCAGGGAATGAAACACTGATCCCAAAGGTCACTGGATGGGACCAAATCCCAGCTGGCCCTCCTGGTGGTAACAGCATCGTGTTTAGACTTGGCGGGGCTAATCAGGATGTATTTTCACTGCAGTTGTTTTCCCCCAGCCCAGGCACCTTCCCTGCCCCAGGGCTCGCTGCCTTGGGGTGTCTCTTTTTGCCCCGCGGGAAAGGCTGCCCATAAACTCCCCATTACCATGCGGTGGAAAGTCCGGGGGGGGGAAAACACAGGGGAAACTGCAAAAGCAGTACTTCTTTTTGAGGTCTTGAAACCAAACCACCGAGAAGTTGTTCTGTTTTGAACCTCCTTTTGGGTCCTCAAGGCTTGCCCATTGCTCCCTCCTGCTGGGTTATCCTCATGTGTCCAAGGAAATTCAGCCTTGGTGAGCAGCACAGAGGGAAGTTTCCAGGGGAAATCCAAGTGGCTGTGAGGACTTGATAGCCTGTATTTCAAACCCTCTGACTCAGTAAGGAGCTCATCACTTTTCCTGCACTCTTGAAACCAACAGTGTTGTTGCTATCAAATTTACTGGCAGCAGAGAGGCTTTTCGTCTCTTCGTACAGACGAGTGGCATATTCCTGAATGAGATTTACGGATCTCCCAAGGACTGAAATTCCCACTGACCTTGCAATGAAATATTCCTCTTTCCTCAAGAAACATCTGAGGAATCCTGCTGGCTCTTCAGGACGATGACCTGTGTCTTTGCCTCCCCCTGCCCTGGCAGAGCCTGCGCCGCTGGGCTGGGTAGAGGTGCTTGGTACATATTTGCTCTCCTGGGAGTTGTCCCAATAGCACAGAGGCCTGACATGGATCCTTCCTAAACAACTCCAGCATCTGATGAGATTGTCGTAGTATTTCTAAACATCCCTTGCACAGAACACAGGAAAAGCACTAAAGCAAGTAAAGATGAGCGACGGACATGAAAACCAATGGTGAGGGTGAAAGGGCTGTTTTGCATAGTATTAAAGTTTTGGGTTTTTTTAACTGTGGAAAAGAATATTCCTTTGAGGATTCTGTTCGGCACACCCTATGCAAGCATTCTCCCAGAAACAGAGCTGTAAAAGCAACAATGCAATTCATTCTTCATGTCGTGACTGAAACAATGGCTTCTAAATCCACACACCAAGGCCCAAGGTTAACTGATTGTGGAGAAGCAGCAGCTTGTTTGCAATGGATTGTGAATAACTCTGGGAAATTGAACAATATTGCTGTGAGGCTTGCTGCCCATCTGTAGGCAGTTTTCTCAACTCAGGATTTTCTCCTGCTCTGGATGTTTAATAGAGCAAAACTAGGCATCCAGTCAAGTACTCCTGCCCTGTTGCAATCCAAACAAGTCCTTTTTTTTTTTTTTTTTAGATTAATTCACTCAGGAGAGACAGCATTGAGCTGTTTCAGTATTTAGTCACTTGCAAAAGGCATTTTGATGGAAATGAGAAATCCCAGACCTGAGGGTCAGAGCCAAGAGCAGAGGAGATGGTGTGTTCAGGGTCAGCCCCATCCCCATGGGCAGTGCTGAAACTGGGACTCCATGGCCGGGGCTCCTTGGAGGTGCTCTCTTGCTGTGGCATATGTAGCCTTCGTCGCAACGCTGAGTGCCACTGTGCCGAGGGCATGCCCAGCCTGGGAGGGTGCTGCAGCTGCTCCGAGATCACCCTGCAGGATTCTCTCAAGGGTGGCTTTTTTCCTTGCACAGAATAATCAGGTTGAATTTTAGGCCGCATCTTGCTACAATCCTATGGATCTATTTCTTCTTGTGCCAGGGCTGAATTTGGCTTCGTGCTGTTTGGCAGTGAAGAAATAAGGAAAAGTCATATGGATAACAAAAAAGGAAAAAGGAAAAAAGATTTATTTTTTCAGGTAAAACAGAGTTGCAGAGAGGCATTCCACACGTGATGCCACCAGGCTGCACATCCACTGCTAGGGCCAGAGGCACTCCTGAGACAGGCGGGGATGCAGGACCAGAGCTGGGGGGGTGTTGCCTTTCCCGGAGCTGTCACCTCCCGCTGGGCAGGACAGGCAGAGGGCTGGGCTGCAGGCTAAGTGGGGACAGGTGATGTACAGGACAAGCAGCACAAGCTGTTCCTCTGTGCCTCCTCCCCTGCACCGCGCTGTATCCCCTTTGCCCCTCTCCCTCTGCCAGCAGGATCTGGTTGATCAGACCCAGAAGAAGGTCTCCTGAGCAGCGTGGTGTCTTGTGTGCACTTCAGCAGCCATAAGCAATCGTGCTTCCAAACGACAGTTCCTCTCCAAGCTTGCTGGGAGAACTTCTTACCACGAGCAAACCAAGCCTGGCCCTTTGGGTCGTTATTTCTCTCCACACGTCTCCTTGAAGACTGTACACATCATCCTGGGAATGGTCTTTGTTTCGGAGCATGACTAATGGCTGCTTACTGAGAACACTTGCAGGGTGGATTTAGCCTTGAGAACACTGAGTGAAAGAGGCACTGTGGGCTTTTGCTAGTGCTTTGGAGGGCTCAAGGTCCGTTCTTTCAAAGGGTTCTCAAGATTAAAGCATGTGCATTGCATTCTTCTGCTGTAATCAGGGCTAAAAGGGGGAGATGATGGTCCATGTGTGCAAGTAACGTGCTTTTGGAGACAAAAACCACCAGCACTTTTGGCCTTGCTCCTCCTAATGGATGCCTGACGATTAATTCCATGATTGCCTCTTATCTACTCAATGAGCTTCTGTTCATAGCACAATTCCTCCAGGAAATACTTTTCCCCCAAGTTTTGGAAAAGGTATTGTAAAGTCGTGAGCCGTGATCAGAAAATGACCCCCAGGATTTTGTGCCTTGCTCAGGATGCCAGACTTTTATGATTACTTTGATTTTCTTTAATTTCTGTTCTGGGATGAATGTCAGCAGAAAGCGCTGTTTGATCTGTGCGTGTGAAAGTGAGAGAAACTCCTGGGTTCTTGCCGCTGGCACTGTGGGCCGCTGATGCTGCAGCTCCTTGTTGTGGGTCAGCATCTGAAAGTAAAACAGCCCCCAGGGGCTGGCCATGGCCCCACAGGCCCTCGCATCAGCACAGCCCTAGAGAGCCACAGCGGCAGTGTCACTGCATGCAGCAGCCTGGTGGCTCATGCTGCCAATGCACTTCTGCTCCCTCGTCTGTGGGGACACGCAGCCCCGCTGAAAGGGACTCAGCACATCAGTCTCCATTGCAGAGCAGGACCATACACGCCGGCACGTCTCCTGCAGGTATCTGCCTGGCCTGTGGCTAAATGCCACTGGCGGTACAGATGCCATGCTGTCCTCTGCGCTTCAGCCCTCTCAGCACTTGCAGAGTTTTTTGCTGCATCTGACCTGCATCTACTTGCTATAGCAGAAGCTTGTTTCTCCATGCCTGACCCCCACAGAAAATGAAGAGGAGCTTATTCCTTCCCTTTTGCAGCAATTTTTTAACTGACTGGAAGACAATTATCGTGCCTGTGCTCAGTGTCTTCCCTGGAAGTGCTTCTTTAGTCTGTAGACTGAAAAAAAGTTGAAGGCCACTGCTCTGCACTGACAAATGTTAAGCAAACCTCTCTTTGTCTGCAGATGAGGTTTGCAAGATCATTCTTGTTTTCTGGGCTTTCTTCTGATTACCAGCATCTTTCTCCCAGCTGCAGTTCACCAGCTCCTTTCCAGGGGCTGAGTGCAGCCGGGGGACAGCTTGGCAAGCTGTTTAACAACCCCTTTCTGCCTTCTGGCTTGATTTGCTTTTTCTGTACTTGTGTAACACTGTTCACAAAAAAACCCTGTTCTTTCTCACCTCGTGCCAGTCTCCCCACAGTCCTGGGAACCGAGGCATAATCCGCCATCCTGTAACAAAGCCCATGGCAGGTCCCCAGCCCCGTGCTCGTTATGGAGCTTAGGCTACACACCTACTCGTGCTGCCAGGCACAGTTTTATGCATGGCCAAACATAAACTTTGCCTGGTCAGACATCCTGGGAATTAGGTGCTTATCTTTGATCTGCCATTCACTTCTTCTGTGACATGGAGCAAGAGATATAATCACTGTGCAGCTAACAGAGAAAGCCTTACGCAGGCATTTTGAGAATCTCACTCAGGTAGTATCAAGATGGCAAAACCACTGCAACAGCGTTTTCCTGGAGGTTTCCTTGCTTTCAATGTTGCTCCTTTTCTGTGATAGTGTATTTGAATGACTTGATTTGAATTTACAAACGCAAATGGAGAGTGCTATTAGAGGTTACTTGCAGTGCTGTGTGTGACAGGGATGAATACAGGGAGGCAAAGTTCACGTTTGCATGGTGTCCTCAGGCAAACAGTTAGTTATGCGGCTGTGGGACCAGAGGAAGTTCTTGTAATTCTTCAAAAGTTAATCTAAATCTGCTTTTGCCACACATTAATTTACATCAGTCTTTACCTTTTCCCAATACTGTCTTATTATTGCCATAGTAAGAGGAAATAGTTTAAACATGCCATGTCCAATAAATGCTCCAGCAATCTGACTGGTCTCTTGCACAGGTTTTATGGAACAGGTGGGCCAATCCCAGTGCTAATGTTATGTCATCGTTAGCTGTGTTACATAAGGATGTCCTTAAGGGATGGAAGTGCATGGTGATGCTGAGCAGAGGACTCCTTCATCTGCCCAGTGCCCGGAGAACTACAATGACTGGCTTTGGGGCAGTAAATCCAACCACAGCAAGATGTCCTGGGGAAATATGCAAAATATAGAAGATAAATGTTTGCTAAACACTGGTGTTTTGGAGAACTGTGATAAATAATTACCAAAGTAGTTAAGCCTAAAACTAAGACAGCTTTGCTTTTCAGCGACCTCTGAGATAATAACATCCAGGTGCCTCTTCCCAGCTGTGTTTGCTGGGTCGTGTCAGGCCACATTGCCCAGCTCATAAAGTGGCTGTAATATTGCAATCCACTTCTCACTGAACATCCTTAATATGTTAGCCCAATTGAGAGCTCTTTGCTGAAAGATACTACTTGTCAGGGAGCTAAATGTTACAGTGCTGCTGCACTAAAAGGCCTGTTCTGGAATATTTTGACTGATTAGGATGCTCAGCTCAGGGACAGCCTCCTGTGCTTTCACTGCAATGTCTTGGTATTGTTCCTTTCTTGCTTGGAGTGAAAACCTGTTTTCTGTGTCTTAAAGCAGTGCAAGTGTAAGCAAGTTCTTCCCTTCCCTTGCAGGATAATTAACAATTGAGTGTAAGGGTCAAATTCAGTCCCTGAAATGTAAATTCTGCCTAAGCCAGTATCTGCACAGCAGACCGAGCATCTCTTCTTGTGGTGGGGCATGGGCTGAAGCAGGCGGTGACTGCCAGCCTGGCTTCTGCTTTCTCTTTTGCAGACAAAGCTGATGCCCCCAGTGGGTGCCTGCCCATCCAGCTGGGCTCCTGCGAGGACACCAGGCCTGGTACAGCCTAGGAGAGGAGCCAGGAGCCATGGATGGCTGCTGCCCATCTCCACTTGTCCTTCCCAGCCTTCCCCTGCGGAGGGGTCGCTGCAGGCTGGTGATGCTGAGCCAGGAGCCATGGATGGCTGCTGCCCATCTCCACTTCTCCTTCCCAGCCTTACCCTGCGGAGGGGTTGCTGCAGGCTGGTGATGCACTGACGGGCAGTTTGGAGTTTTCCAGCTGCTGGTGGTGAGCAATGGAGTGGTGCTTTGCTACCAGGGAAAGACAATTTCACCGAGTGAAATTGCTGAAACGATGGCACCGGACGGCTGGTCCCATGGATGGCTGCTGCCCATCTCCACTTCTCCTTCCCAGCCTTACCCTGCGGAGGGGTTGCTGCAGGCTGGTGATGCACTGACGGGCAGTTTGGAGTTTTCCAGCTGCTGGTGGTGAGCAATGGAGTGGTGCTTTGCTACCAGGGAAAGACAATTTCACCGAGTGAAATTGCTGAAACGATGGCACCGGACGGCTGGTCTCGGATGACAAACCCCAGCCCGTGGGCTGCCCTGGCCACAGGCACTGTTCCCTTGGACAGAGAGTACTGGAAGGACTGCTTTTCACCCCAAACCAGAAACAAACAGTATTGTGAAACAGCAGAGACCTCTGAAACAAGAAAAAAGAATCTGTCACCACCCACACAGTGCTGTGAACTCTGACAGATCTCCCCCCAAAATGCAATGTTCACCCTGAGAAGCTAAATCTAGCCAGAACTTGTCTCTTCCATTCAGCTAGATACTTTTGAGAAAGCCTTTTTCACCAGCAGATGGATCTGCACTTGGTAGCTTGGGCCCTCCAGGGTAAGAGTGAGCTCTGTCTGCCGATGGGGAATATAACTGTGTGCTGGGGTAGGAATAGGGCTGATGGTGGAAACCAGAGGGAAAAAAAACCAGACAAACAGAGGGAGTTATCAGGGTGATAAGTCAGCTCCTTGGCACTTCCCTACAAGAGCAACATATTTCACAATAAAAGCCCTGGGAGGCCTTTGTTCTCTTTTATTGGAATGTAAAATACGGTCCTAATCAACGCCAGGTGTTTCGGATAAGATGTCGGGACAGCAGCAGCTGATTTCAGAGAGCATCCTCCTTCCTCTCTCCTTGCTCAGGTGTCTCCAGGAGCTGCTCTTGCAGTCCTGGCTGAGCATCCCCCTGCCCAGGGTGGGGACCCCGCTCCCCACCCACCCTGGGGCTCCCTCTCCAGCATGGCTATTGGGCAGGTCAGGGACCAAACCATAATCTCGCCCTAGCAGCTTTAGCATTAAGGTGGTTTGCTCAAGAGCAGCAGCTCCCAGAGCAAGCAGGCTGTCCCCGGCCCCGGCTCACAGGATGCCAGGCTGCAGGATGCAAGTGTCCCAGGAAAGGCTGTGACAAAAGGCAGGTCATTGTGCCCAGCTTTCCTCCGTGGCTTCAGAGTAGCAACTTGCTTTTATTAGACAATGGAAGCCAAGCGCTTTATCTAATCCCAGGGCCAGGCATCTGGAGACTGACGAAAGGCAGCTGCTTTGTGGAGAGACTGGCAGCAAAATAATAAGTCTGAAAACCCAGTATACATTTAATGCACTTGGGAAAATTTCTGTGCTGCAGATCCCTTGTGTGAAATGCTCAGATCAGAGATGCACACGGGGCAGAGGGAAATTTCTGATGCACAAAAACTCCTGATGAGGCTTTAGTGCCCCAAATCCCACACCTCTCTGAAAATCCAGTCTTAGATGTCTCAGACTGAGGATGTGGAAGTTGAAATCCCCTTTTATCTCCCCCACTTAGTCAATGCTTTTGATACCAAACGTCAGTCTCTCACCGCTGACACCCTTCCCCTCTGCTGGGATAGGGGCTGTAGCTCACGCCCATGGAGAGTGTAATCCTGGGCTCCCTACTTGCACCAGCTCCCCAGGACAGGGGAGGGGAGCTCCAAAGTGTTCCTGAGCTCTGCACACCTAACAGGAGGGTCAGAAGGTGTTTTACTTCTCCACACCAAATACAGAGAGTCACTAAGCCAAGGATTTGCAGGAATTGCCATGAGCTAGTCATGGCAAAGAATGAAATCCTCCCAGGATTTTCTGCCTCAAGCTCTCAATTTATATCTGATTTTTCAAAGCCACCTTAGAAAAACACCTCATCTTGCCTGTGGAGGTAGCAAGTCTACCTTAGAAAATGTATGATGATTGCAAATTAAAGGTGCACTCTGTATTTCTTATCCACCAGAGCAGCTCCCTTGGCCTGTCACCAGCACCTGCTGCTCACATGGGCTGAAATTTATACTGGTGCAAACTGGAGCAAAGGAAGAAAAAGGGGGTCACTACTGATGCTTTAAGCTCTGCAGCAGACAAATTAGTGTTCAAGGCTATGCCATGTCCACATCTAGCACAGTAATTGACAGATCGTAAACATGTCTCTGTACAGAGTCTTGGATTAATTCCTGTGGAGGGCAACCTAAAGAATAAATTGGATTAAATAAAATCAGATTTGCATGGCTGTAGGCTGCTGGATGTCTCTTTCAGTCAGCCCTGCAGATGCTGGATGTAACGATTTGGATGCCTCATGGAGTTAAACCAGTGCTGTTCCATGCCCATCAGTGGGGTGATGCTGGTTTACACCAGATGAGGATCTGATCTGTAGCACTATGCCCGTCCACCTCACACTAGGTTTCATACTGCTATCAGATTGTACCAGCTTTGTCAAAATATGTTTGAACATACAAAAAAATGGATGAGGGGGGTGGTATCCCTTTTCCCCACAGCAAGGAGGACTCGGAGCCTCCCTCCAAATGGCATGTCTGATCCAGACACGTCTGACCACACAGAGGGGGTGTGATGGCACGAACAGGTCCTCGGTCCAACGGGAGTTTTGCAAGGCAGACCAGAGGGGAGGAAAATCTGCTGAAACACCAGAAGGGCCATGAGGCCCATCCTGGAGTGCAGAGTGGTCCATGCGCTGAATGTCGCAGCTGTGGGGTTTGGTGACCCTCCATCCTCCTCAGGCAGGTAGTGGTTTGTGGCATCAAGTCACAGCGTCACTGACCTTGTGTCATGCTAGCTTGGCCAGATGGTTCACGGGGGAGGAAATAAGACTTGGGTGCTACCACATCCTTGCCCAAGCTCTGCCCCTCGCTTGCTCAGGGACACTAATTATGAAGGAGGCTCTTCCACTGCTGCTGTATAATTATGCAACGTACAGTCCAAGCCTTAATATAGCGCTGAGTGAACTCTTTGGTTTTCTCCTGTTCCCTGAAAAGAAACTCAATCTTGGACCAAACAACAGAGCAGCCTCCAGGCAATAAAAGCTGTGTTTTGAGGGTAGGGTGGACGCAGTGCCTGGGCTGGAGCTGCTGCCCAGGGGCTCTCGCAGGAGGCCAGTGTCTTGGTCCGTCCATTGCCCTTGGTTTCTGAACCCAGGGTAGCAAGCTCAGAAAATTACTTCTTTTCCCGTGGCAGTCAAAAAAGTTGCGGTTGCAGAAGAGTAAGGCAGGGTAGCAGATTTTGGATCATGCCGTAGGAGTGGTGTAGGAGGAGGGAGGATGTTGACTGCTGTTTTGGTTGTGTTTTAGAAGCAGCTGACGATCACTGGGGCCTCAATTTCAGCAAAGAGTGTGCTGCCATCCCTGCTGTTGGGGCTCTCCAGCATGTGGTAGCCTTGCCGAAAAATCACCGCTCGCCTGGTGCGCCCCAGTCCCCGGAGCGCAAGGACCGCCAGGATGTGCTGCTTCCTGCAGAAACCAAACAAGACCTCGCTCAGTCCTGGTGAGCAAAACCAGCTCAGAGGTAAGCAAACAACAACCACTCCAGGGACAGTGGGGCCAGGGCAAAGAACCGGGGAACATCCCCTCACTGTGCTGGAGGAGCCACCAGGACAGGGGTCTGCAGCCTCCGCAGGTACCAAGCCAGTGAGCATCGGCTCCCACCACCCTGTGTGGCAAAACAACCCCTTCCTGCTGCTGTTCCTTTGGGGAATTTCCTCCTCCGTCTCCACACACATGTGATGTCCTTTGCAAGTTTTCCTGAGAGGCTGCAGACCTTTTATTTAATTATTGTTTTGAGTTGAGTAATGGAAGTGCTAATATTTAGGAAGCTGACAGGCACTAATTACATTAGAGCTAGGAAAGCCAACTTGGAAACGTACCCTGTTCCAGTAATCTCAGTATATACAAATTCAGCAACATCGCTGAGAGCTTAGGGGAAGAATTAACAGAGACCTGAACAGGAAGCAATGCAGGTCCAGCAGGTTCCGCCTCATTTTCCAAACTTAATTGTTAAAAATAATATTACTCAATAATGGAAAGCCAGGAAACAGATCAACCAAGAGGATGAACCTTAAAACCTGGCTTGGTCCTAAGGCTAATGATGAAAAAGTACCACAGATCACAGCCTTGTAAATGGCTTTTCTGCCTGTAAAATTGTTTTCAAATAGCTAAGCCTGACTAGCCGTCATTTACCTCCTCCATCCTTACCAGAATAGGCACTGCCCTTTGTCAATTTAGTCTGGTATGGCCACTGGGATTAAGA
>NW_010138043.1:68167-102407 GCF_000699245.1 Pterocles gutturalis | reverse complement strand
TTTGCGGGTCTGGCCCCCGGGGTTAAAGATTTTTTTTTTTTTTTTTTTTTTTGGTAGGATAGGTGTGTTCACCTAGGAAATTACTCAGGAACAATTATTCTTTTTCAAGTCCATGTCTTGAATTTCCTCACACAGGTAAGACTGAAGCATATCTGACCCACTCAAGTTAAATATACTTATGAAAAATTTGAAGCCTCAGTTTTGGAGAAAGGAAAATATATTTAAAGTATTTTTTTCTGAGTATTTGAGGATCCACTTCAGTGTTCTGAGCAATTTGTTAAATTTATGATTCGCTTTGATAGTATAAATATTATCCAGCAGGACATGTATAACCCAGTGCAAAAACCTTTGGTCTTTTTCTGAAATGACTGTGATGAAAAGGATTTTCTTGCAAGCTGTACCACTAATATTTCTTCTTAATGGATGGTAGAAGAGCTGTAGAAGAGGAGGTAACCTCTGATATGCAGCTGTTTAGCCATGCACAGAGCTAGTCTCTTAGTTTGTTTACTTCCAATAGCCTTACATTTTGCAAATGCTGCTTTAGAACAGCATATGGAAAGTACAAAAGAAAGAATTTGTAATTTATTCCAAAATTTAGTGGTTGTGTTGAGCCCCTTTCAGAAACAGCAGATGAACTGTATCAATGTCTGCTGCACTTTGAGGTCTGAGCCTGGGAACAGGAGACAAACTATTTGCTCCAAAGCTGGAGCCTGTGAATCGGCAAGCTGGGCTGATACTGGTGATGCACTGAAAGGCAACCTGGAGCTTTACAGAGAAACAAGGTTCATTTGGATCAATAAAATGGTATCCAGTGATAGGACACGTGGGAATGGTTCAAAGCTGCATCAAGGGGGTTTAGGCTTTAAGAAGCATTTCTTCACAGAGAGGGTGGTCAAACACTGCAACAGGCTTCCTAGAGAGGTGACTGATGCCCCAAGCCCGGCAGTGTTTAGCAGGCATTTGGACAATGTCCTTCATAACATGCTTTAACTTTTGGTCAGCCCTGAAGTAGTCAGGCAGTTGGACTAGATGATCGCTGTAGGCCTTTTCCAACTGAAATACTCTATTCTCTCTTCTCCTCTTCTCTTCTCTTCTCTTCTCTTCTCTTCTCTTCTCTTCTCTTCTCTATTCTGAAAAGGCTTTTGAGGTAACTTGTGTGCATTATAAGATCCAGCAGACAGGGGAAAAATGAGACGGGATACCACCATCAAGAAAAATAATGTGTGATTCCCCCTGTTGATGGCACCTTGATCTCTAACATGTGGCTATCAAGAGAGAAGAGAAGCTGAAGAGCTTGGCTAAGGCACGGGGTGAGCTGGTGCTGTTTGGGATGGTGGCCAGCAGTTCTGGCATCTGCCATTTCACATACCTGATATCTGGATAATCCTGACACAGGTCCTTGACATACTCCTTGATCTTGTCTTTCTTCTTCTCCCCAATGATATTGGCGATGTGGTATATGGCAGGAAGGAGCCAGTCAGAGTCAGAGCCCTGTGAATGAGAAGAAACACGGGGATGCTGGGGGGGGAGTGCAGCACCTGCAAAATGCTTTTTACCTGCGGGACAGAGCATGGCAGCAGGTTGCTTTTATTGCTGTAAGACAGTTCTTCTGCAGGCAGGACAGGCTGTGTTGGGCGGGCAGGGTGCTGGCTGAGGCAGCCCTGGGGGTAATGGCAAGGCACCCCCCATAGCTCCACTGGGGTCCAACTCTGCACTCCCTGGTGAGCCAGAACCCCAAGCAGGGCGATATGGCTGTGGTCCAGCACAGCAGCGGATGCCAGAGCCTTCACCCCCACTGCCTAATCGTTTCGTGTGCCTCGCCGCTGAGAGGGACCTGCCTCGGTCAAGTACCCACACCTGACATTCTGCAAAATCCAATGAATTCAACTTTGGCGTCTTTGAAAACCTCACACTGATGTTGCCTAGCCACAAAACATGCAAACAGCTGCAATTTTCTCCCTGTCACCCTCCTGTATGCAGTCTGTGTGCCCAGATGGACCCTCTTGCTGAGCTCATCTCCACCAACTGTACCCAGGGCAGGGATCCTTCAGAGACGTGTGCATCCCATGGCCCAAGGGAACAGGTCCAGGATCAAGCTGCCGCAGGATGCGCCTGATCCTACAGGGTGTAACCAACCCCCCCTTACACAAAGCACCCGTGGGCTGGGGAATGTGTTCAAACACCAGGCGCTGCAGTCAGAGGGCTGCCAGCTGAACACACAGAAGCCACTACTGCAGAGTCACTGCCGGGCTGGAAGTCCACCCCGCTAACCTGCAGTGACCACCTTGCTTGCTCTCTTTTAAGTACTTAAATTTCTTGAGGCTTGCCCTCCTTGAACGCCTGTCACCTCAGTTCCCAGGGAGCCAAGTGGGGACATCGCATCTCCAGGAAGGGGACAACCAGGGGATGCCAGGAGGGAACTCACATACCTGATCAATGAGCATATTATTAAGGATTCTGGCTTCCCAGTTCATCTTTTCGCTGACTTGCTGCCGTTTCTCCCCATTCATTTTCCGCCTGGGTTTGATGACCTGTATGATGTATTCCCTCACCACGTACTTATGAACATCACGTAGAAGCTCCTGGTTAAAAAAAAAAAACCTCATGTTTTTTCTATGGTTTCCATGCAAGTCCACAGTGAGAGAGGGCAGGAGAAGCCCTCGGGTCTTTAGCAGCAGCCGAGGCCATAGAGGGGATGCACGAAGGCAGTGCACCAGCCAGCACACTCTGCCCGGGCCAGCTTTGCCAAAGAGGGCTGGTGGCTCACAGCCCCTTGCTCCAGCACAGAGCAATGGCAGTGCCCAAGGGAATGCCATGGAAGTACTCCTCACCCTGAGATAGCCCTTGATTTTGTGTTGGCAGTTTGGGTCCTCAGTAGCAAAGAAGGATATTTAGGATTGTTTTAAAAGTAGGTTTTGATGGTGCTTGCAGATGTTAAATAGAGAGCTGTTGTCACCTATCTGTTTATTTCACAACTGCACAGATGTGAAAGGACCTTGTAAGCCTGCGACTCATAATGCTCAGTGGTAATGCTCACCAAAGCTTTTTGTTCCTCTTTGAAGAAACCATTTCCCATATTTAAACTACAGAAAGGAAAGATACTACTAACTTATTCTCATGTGGAAGTACAGTAATAGGTGAACTCCCCTGCATCGGCAGTCCCCACAGTCATAAACAGCCCCCACCGCTGGAGAGGAGTCTGCAGGTTGGACCACAGCCTGTAGATGACAGTGGGACCCCTCCAGCATCACTGTGCCTGGGTGCAGGACCACCTGCCTACCTGTCCCAAGGGGTCCCTCATGTGCTGCAGGTGCTTGGAGAACTGCGAGACCACTGATGCCAGCGAGTCCGGCCTTTCTGTTGCCAAAATCCAGTCCTTGGTCAGAATTTTCTTAAGGCGTGGCTGAAAAAAGACCAACTCACTGATGGCAATGGTAATACACAGACCAACTGATGCACTACCTAAAGGCACCCAGCTGCATGCCTGCTCGGGGGGCTTGAACCGAAAAGCACAGAGCACCAACAGCACACTCACTCTGCATGAAGACACACCAGGAGTTACACACCAGGAACACAGAGCAGGCTGGGTTTCTCTCTCCCCTTCAGGGAATTCAGACCCACATCTCCCCTTTCTGGGTAGGTGTCCCACTGCAGAGAGGAGAAGCATCACTCCCTGAGCAGGAGATGCTTTGGCATTAAAGGTTTACTTGGGACACCTCATTTCCATGCTCTGTGCCACCTTCTAATTCAACAGCTATATTTCTTTAGGCAAATAAATTTGTATCCCTAGTGTGTGGATGAAGAAACAGATGTGAATGTTAATCAGATGAAACTCAGGCATGGCGAGAACAGGCTGTGGCATGCAACCATGTACGCTAGTGTTACATGGGTTTGCACCAGCTATGGACATGAAAAGTCATTTGGTACTGAAGCTGTTGGAAATTAGCCTAGTAATCCGTCATCCCCTCAGCCTTCTAGACAAGGAAATTAAACTCCTCTCGCACAGCGCTTGCAGGGGTCTGTACTCCCTGCAGACCTGTGTGTCTGCATGAAGTCTCACTGGGATCTTCCTTCTGCTCATTGCTCTGATGTGGTCGTGGGGGAATAGCAGCTGGAAGCATCCCCAACTTGATGCCTCACGGTCAGTGATGACATGGGAGTGATGGTATGGTTCCCCATCTGCCCTGGGTAGAAGGTGCTCTGACCAAGTGTCCCCAGTGGGCTATTTCTCTTTGCCAGGTCCCTAGAGCTAATGTGCCTCCACATAGAAACACTGCAATATCTGATAAAGGCTTCTGGTGGCACCTGGAAGAGTGTCCCCTAAGGGCGAAATTCAAAATATCCCTTCTCTGGCACTTTCCCTTTGTACTTCTGTTCTCTTAGCTCTCAGGATGTCTGTCTTTAGATTCCTGGCAATCTCCTTCCCAGTTATTTCACTGATTTGTGCCCTCCTGCTGTGCTTCCAGCCTGCTGGAGGGCTGTTTAGAAATACTTTGCCTTGGCTGCTCTCAGTTCTCACGACATTTTGGCTCTCTTGCTCAATGCCTTGGCTTGACTCCTTCCTTGCCTGCCCCTTCAGCTCTGAGACAAGCTCGCAATCACTGGAAAGTCCCCTTGGCTGGGTGGGCTTGGCTTAGACCGGAGCAGTTGCATGACTGTCCTGGTTTCTGAAAGTTGTGCTTGGTGATTTAGACAGTGAATTAGGACGCTTGAAAAGAGGTGGGACCAAAAGCTCCACTTCCCCCATCTCTCATGTTGTACCAGCTGAGGCTAGTGGACCCCCAGCCGGCTGAGGGCAGAAAGTCCCGTCTACAGCACCTGGGAAGCACAAACTGCATTGCAGCACATTGCCTTTTAGGCCTCTTAATAAAAGTTAAGCTTATACCAGAGCTTTATCTGCCAGTACCAGAGCTTTAGCATCCTCACACTGAAAGAATCAGTCTTTCTTCACCATGGAAACAGCCTGGAAAAATCACCTCTACCAGAATGAATTCCATCCTGTCGGAAGGAGTTGATAACAGACCGTGATGGCAGATCTATGAATACATAAGAGTAAATCAAAGTCCTGAAAAATACAAACATTTAGATAGAAGGAAAAATGTCCCAAGGGCAGTGTCCAGCTGACTTCCCCAGTGCTTCACTATGGGTAAGGTTTCCCCCACCGCTTTGCCTGAGATGCTGGAAGCCACTAAATACCCTTTTCTTTTGGTTTCTGTTGTACTAAAGTAAACAGCTGGACAAATGTATCATCGCTCATAGTGAAAAGCTCCTGGGATGCTGCAAGAGTTGCTTTGGGGTAAGGAGGATTTTTACAAATGTTAGGCATGATGCATTTTGGAGGGACCATAATGTCATGTGCTGCAAAATGAGGTCTACCTGGTGAGACACAGGAAGGGCGATGACCTTCAGCTGCTGCAGTGTCCTGCACATGCCCCTTGTATTTAGGAAACAATGTGGCCAAGATCCTCTTACCTGTGTTTTTGTTCTCAGTTTATTTAAAAAAATATTAGTGAAGTTCCTTGTCAGAGCTGCCAAAATCTTCTGCAGTTCCTCAGTATTGACTTTAAACACTGTTTGTAACCCTGACCTAGAGAGAGAGAGAGAGAGAGCGAGAGCCACCACCAACGGGTTAATGTTAAAACTGCCTTAAGCGTTTTATCCAGATTGGCACCTTGGGCATTATTTTTAAATAAAATTGTGTACCTAGTATTTCTTCTTGGAAACACGTAATGGGTCAAAGTGATGACTCTTTTTGCGCAATGCTATACACTGAAAATTAATCACAACTGAGTAACTGTGCTTAAAAAAACACCTATTTCCTCATCAGGTGGGACAGTTCAGCCATGCGGAGCAGTTGCGTAGGCTGGTTTCTTTTTCACTTGAGCAACACTTCTGCTAAATTATCTCCAGGTACTTGAGAGAGCACTGGGGGACTTATGAGGTAAGAGAGAAGTAAATAATAAAGCCAGAGAAGGGAAAGCTGCCCACCCCGTGCCCCCCAGCATCCGGCTGACTCACTCCATGCAGCAGCTATCAGCAGCGGCTAGAACAGTGAACTACAGAGGTGGAAATTTGTGGAGTTTCCTAGGGACAGTGTGTACTTCTGCAACTTTACATGCTGATGAGGAAGAAAACACAGCTTCTGAGAGGTTAATGAAATCCCCAGAGTATGTGGGGGCTTCGGGGGCATTGCGAGATCCTGGCTTTCTTTTCACTTTCTATCCCTGCCCTGCTGTAACATGCTCTGGGGGGAAGTGAGGCCGCACCATCAAAGTACCAGTGGTCCCTGAGCATCCCTGGATGTGCCGTGTCCACTGCTGTGATCACAGAACACGGCGGGTTCCTGCTGCTGCCTTGTAGCTAGTTTGCATGTCTGAGGCTGCCCAGGCAGGACTACAAACACTTAAGAGCAACCCTCTTACCCCAGGCTGGGGCTCAGATCTGTAACTCATTCTGAACACCTGAAGTCTGTGTCCAGCATCTGCAAAATCATGCTGTGAGGGCACCTACCTCTGCCCAGCAACTCATCACCGCGGTCTGACAAATATTTGACTCGATGCAGGAATAAACCCAGCGGAGCCTATCCACCCCTCAAACACCTGCCAGCTCCCTGCCTGGGGCTGGCTTCTCCCTTCATCACCTCTCCAGTCCCCAGCAGGGAACGGGAGAGCAGGATTTTTGCAGAGGCAGGAGGAGGGAGATAAAGCCTGTTCCTCGGCGGGGTTAGCATTGCTGGAGAGACCGTGCCACCTAGAGACCTCCCGGCGGTAGTGCTGGCTGCGGCTGGAGCGCCGGCTCCTGCGAGACACTGCAGCACGAAACCCTCTGCGTCCCCGGAGTAGTACTTCACAGAATCATAGAATGGTTTGGGTTGGAAGGGACCTTAAAGATCATCTTGTTCCAACCCCCCTGTCACGGGCAGGGACACCTCCCACTAGCCCAGGTCGCTCAAAGCATTATCAACACCTTAAGCCTTGAACACCTCCAGGGATGGGGCATCCACGGTTTCTCTGGGAAGCCTGTTCCAGTGCCTCACCACCCTCACAGTGAAAAATTTTGTCCTAATATCTAATCTAAATCTACCCTCTATCAGCTTGTTTGGCATATAGCATCCCCACTGCAGACAGTGCCGGGCAGCAATGCAGCAGCACGCGCTGGAGATAACAACCCAAGCTGCTCGGTGGCCAGATCCCCTTGTACGTCAGCTGGCTGGGTTACCTCTGAAGCTCCACATCTGCATGGCAGGGACAACGCTAGATGTTGAAGAGCCCCTGGGCCTCAGTGGGCCGTGTCTCTGCATGGCTGCAGACCATCTCCCTGGGGCAGGTGCCAGACAAACAGCCCCTGTTTCCTGCGGCACTGGCACCAGCACCGGAGGGCTGCCGTGGCTGTGGGGGCAGACGCAGGGTGGGAAGCAACAGTGTCACCACATGCCACAGCACTGGGCTAATGGACCAGACCCTGGGACACACAGTAACTGGCACCATCCTACTCATGGGGAGAGCACCCCTCTCCTGAAAGTAATTTTTAGTAGTCAGAGCTGGTGGGCATACCTGTTTATCAGAGGTCTTTTCAATGCATGGCTTTATATAACTAATTCTTAACACATGCAAAGCCCTGGAAGTTCCTCCTGCCAGGAGCCATGGCAGGGGTTTATTTGCAGGTTGAGTTCTTTCACAGAGTTTCCTCCAGCCTAGTGCCAATAGCAGCCATCAGACTGTGCTGCTGGGTTTGTTCTGCTAACCTCCAGAATAAAAAATGAAAAAAAATTATCCTCTGAGGTAGAAAAAGATGAGCTGAAAATGAGTTTAAAGCTTTAACGCAAGCACTGGATCCATTCCTGCACTGGATCTGTTCCCCACCACAGTCTCTTCATCCTTTTGCCCCAGTGAAATGACATTTATTTGCATCTCTTGAGGAACACCCCCCTCCATGAGGTAAGGATGGGCTGGAGACTGAGCACCCCATGGGGCACCTCCAGGAGACCTTGCTCTTTCCTTTCTGGATGCTGCCACCCTCCCAGACCCCAGCAACGTGGCAGCTCAGCTCAGGAGGAGCAGACTTACACCAGTTCGTGGAAGCTGTTGATGTAGGCAGCGAAATAGGGTGGAAAGATGGGGCTGTCCTGGGCAGTGCTCCACGCCACAAACTCCTCCCCGAACCTGCAAGGAGAAGACACACAGGTAACACTAATGGCGGGGGGACTGGGGATGGCTCGTCATCTGTGTACACTGCGATGACAGGAGACACCGGTGGCTGGCCCAACCTGTCCCCCCTGTATGCAGATGTGTTTTTTCCAGCTGTCGTAACATGCGTGTGCATTGGAGGAGAGTAGATGGCAGATAATTATGGGTTTAAGGTGTGCTCACCTGAGCAGGTATGCAGTACTTTTGGAGAGCTGCCAGGGATCTCAGCACGCCAAATCTCTGACTTTTCCTCATGCTGAGAGATTAATTGCGGCTGCAATACTCAGGCTGATCAGCTGGCCCTTCATTTCTCTGGCTTTTGGGGCAATACATGTGCCCTCTTAAGCACACAAGGAAAGGATTTACCTCAGAGCTGATTTTACAACAGAAGGTGAACAGGAACAGGGCAGCACACCTACATTTCCCCCCCCTCCCCGTAACCTCAGCGTGGTGTTTCAGGTAGCTGTTTCCCCTGAAGCACAGCTTTTATGGTTTTGACAGCTGTTTTACAGCCAGGTCTGAACTGCTGGCAGGAGGCTGCCTGCTCAGGCAGGCTTTGCCTGGTGGTCCCATTCTTTGTTAGGGTAAAAGAATATGCTTGGGCCAGCCTCAGCTGCTTACATCTCAGGTTTGTTTAAGAAAAAGCTTAAGGTTCAATGACCTTTTCATCTGGGAGCCCTTGCTGCCCCGGGTTGCATTTCACACCAGTTTTGTTAAAAAAAAAAAAACAAAAACCAAAACCAAAAAAAAACCCCAAACCCCCCCAAACCTTTAAAAAGAGAGAGGAAAAAAAAGAACAAAGAAAAAATAAAAAAAAAAAAAAAAAAGAAAAAAAGGGAAAAAAGGAAAAAAAAAAAGAAATAATGGAACATCAGTATTGCATTTCTCCTCAAAAACCCAGGCAGACTTTAAAACCAAATAGCTAGTTTGGACTGCCCTGCTCACTCAGGGTATGGGAGACAGGTGTAGATGGGTAGGCTATTAGAGATGAGTGTTTAGAAGGAAAAGCATTGCCTCTAATGCACTTTGGACACCTGCCATGCCCCAGGTTCACTATCTGAGAAAGCAGAGCTCAGGCTTCCCACCCTCGTTCCTGCAAAACATCTGTTAGCAAACTCCCCACTCAGCGCCTACTGGAGGTGGGAAACTTCAAAGGTTAATGCAGAATTATTTTTAGTTTCGCTTGGAGTTAATTCATGCTGAACGGCCTTTCTCCTCTGTGGATCGCTGCTCTGGTGAGTGGCTGGGGTCCCCCAAAACACAGCCACACCAGCAGGGAGGGACAGCACCTCACTGTGCTGGGACCCTCTGTGAACCAAAAACCTTCCCTGGAGCATCCCCAGAGCATGTCACAGGGCAGAAGGTCTGAGGCCATACCTCAGGGACTACCAAGCAGAAAAACATTTTTTCAGCAAAGGGGCAGGGTCCTGTGTCTTCAGACACTGGATCAATTTTTAAAAGACTCAGAAGGAAGCCCAGCTATATATCTTGCCTGGGTGTAACAGAGAGGGTCCCATTAGCCATTTCTACGCCCATAGCCATGGGATGCAGGAGAAAACCCTCTTGTCAGGACTGACCCCAGGACACCTAGACGATGTTTTGGCTAAGCAGTCTCTGGGTCTGGAGCTCCATAACTGCTGCCTGCTTGTGGCTGTAGCCACAAGTGACCAGCATCCAGTGCCACAAATGTCCCAGACGGATGTGACTGCAGTGGTCCCATTGCTTTCCAGCCAGCAGCTCCTTCCCAGAGCTCTGACCTCAGATTTTAGGACTTGAAAGAGTCTCATATGGGTCTGTTTATGACTCCCTTCAAGTTGTTTTGCTGCTTGCTCATTACTGGGCTCATTGTGGTCTCTAATTCTCCCAGGAGCAGGCCTGTGCCTGCTCGGTGCCAGCGTCTGGCCCAGTGCACGGACCTCTTCCCTGCTTTTTTACCAATGTGGGACTCATTTGGAAGGAATGTGCTGCCCAGAGCGGCGATGACCTTGGTATGAATTCATGCAGCTCTGTCAAGCACAGCTCAAGCATTTTTGTTCCCAGGCTTCTGCTGATCTCTCCAGATATCTTCATGTGCTCCCCGATGATCTAGAAAAGGGCACCAAAAAATACCAGTGAATAGGACAAGCACAGAAGAAACATCCTTTGCAAGGATCTCGTGCAGCTTTGGTTAATAAAAATGACTTGCCTAGCAAAGGGGGAAACAGCCAACTTGTTGCCAGGCGGTTTTCATTATTCTCTGTCAGTTTTAAAAATGAAAATCCAGAACAGGCCAAGAGGCACAAACTGATCTGTGGCATAATCATTCATCCCTAATGGCCCTGTGTCCTGCTGTCTAAGCGTGAGCTAGACGTGGTGTCGGTGGGAACCCTGAGCCACCCTGATGTTGTCCTTTGGGGGATTTGCAGGAGGGATCGGTCCCCAGCCCAGCGCCCGAGGGGAGGTGAGCAGTCTCCATGTCCCCACACTGAGGCTGGCTATAAGCACAACCCCCGGGGGCTCACACAAGCCCCCTCCTCGGGAGCAATGTAGGAGCCACATGGAGGGTCAGGCACCACCCTGAAATCGTGCTTGCACTGGGGCTCCTCCCTAATTCCCATTCCCACAGCTCCAGCTGCCTCTCCAGAGGCAGGCTGCACTCCCACTCTGGCACTTCCTGAGGCATCCTACCCCCCTGCTAACCCGATTCAGACCTGCCTTCCCGGTGATCACACAACGTGTAATATTCCTCTATGGAAAGTGAGTCACGGCAGCAGGCGAAACTCTGATTTTCTTTCTTTCTCTCTCCCTCTCTTTTTTTTTTTTTTTGGCATTATTTAATTGAAATGACTCAACCCTTTGAATGAGGAGAATGAATCCAAGCCCCTCCTGGATTTATTACCCTGCCCTGTAGTCCCTAAAGCTAGTAGGAGCTTTTGTTTTTTGTACCATTTAAATTGGAGTGGCTGTCACTGCCTACGGCCTTTTGCAGCTGCCACAGCCCCGGGACAAAGTCGTTCTTTCAGCCAAGGGGTTTTTCTAACAAACCTTTTCTTTCTGCCTTTTTTTCCTTTCTCTTTCTTCTTTCTAATCAAAGACATTTAAGGACTTTAAAATCAGTTGCCTATTATGTTGCTGACACAATTGACAGCAGGTTTAATTTGCTGCTAGAAGGCAAGCGGGAGAGCTAAAAGTTGTAATAAACGGCATTTTCTGCTCTAATGTATTCTGCCAGTGCGTGACTAACATAAATTATCACAGGAGGCCGTCCCTCCACCCCAGAAGGTAACGACCCAGTTTTCCTGGAGCCACAGAGTCCCCCCACATTTTGTCCCAGCTAATTAAATACCGTTTGAATATCAAAGGAGAGCGAGGAGTGGTAGAGGTTTTCCTTCACTTCTGGATGAACTTCCTTCTCCCACTTCTCCGTGACCTCCAGTCTCAGGATGTTTCCAAAATAGCTTTTGATTTTCCCCTAAATGTTAAATGTAGGAAGGAAACATGCAGCTCAGGATAACGAAGCAAGCATGAGTAAAGCGGCTCATGGTGTTTTGCTCCGTCGGCACGTGTGTAAGGCTCACGTGTGCTGTGTGGAAAGGTAAGCAGAGTCAAAGGTCTTATGTCAGACCCCGTCAGTCTACACAGGATCTTGGGAAAAAATCAGGAGCTGTGCTGTGTGGGGGCAAGGTGCTCCCAAATCAAAGGGGAACCATTCTCCTGCCAGGGAAATATTGTGTCAGCTCTTTGACTGCTTGATTGCAAAGTCCCCCAGCATGTGTAATGCACAAGGTCAGGATTAAAGATCAAACCGGTCCTTTCTGGTGGCACAGCCATTTGTGTTCACGGCAGCACGGTTCAGTCCTGGCTGACGAATCAATCTTGTTGCTGGTAAAACAAAATTGTCCTTCACCAGCACAATGGAGCAATACCGATTTTATTAATCTGCGTACCTTGAGCTCACCTTCAGCACTGCCCTGTTTCAGAAATGGTTTGCAAGAAAACTTCTGAGCCTACCAAAGACCCAGGAAAACATGTAGTCTTACACAGGGTCCCTGCCAAGGACAGCAGAGTGACAACTGCAGAAGGGGCTTCCTAGAAGGAGCTGAACCATGGGGAGTTCTCTGCTGGGGCCAAGGCCAAAGGTGACTGGCTACAGCAAACCTCAGGTATGCTGAAGGAGCTCACACATTGTGAAAGTAGCAGTTAAAATGTCTTTACACCTATCTTCGTGATGCATTCAATCTTGTGAAAGCCCAGCTATGACCTTTTGGTATGCCTCTGCCATACTGTATGGGTCTGGTACCATCCTTTTGGCTCTGTGATCATCAAGGTTCAAGCTCATGGCTTGCTTTGGTCCCAGAACTGGTGTTCAGGGTTTTTTTTGCTTTTAATTAAAGGCCATTCTGTGTGGTGCTGGCACGACTCAGCACCTGGTGGGGCTGGGAACCACGATGCAGCCATCTGAGACCTCTGCCCAGGAGGCTGGGGCTCCCATACCCTCCCTGGGCGGCACATAGGCGGCAAAGTTGAAACTCTCACCTTCGCAGAAGTGATGTAGTTGTTCTTCAGTTTATCCCAATCAGCTGGTGTTAACAGCAGGGACAGGTTTTCTGTCTTAACTTCGGGTTTGAGATCAGGGTGACCAAGAAAGTGTTCACTGGAAAGATTAAAATGAACAAATTATGTTGCCTCAGAGTGAGTAAACTGATGGAATATTCATGTGGCATGAGCTACATAATTATTAAGCCGTGAGAAATATACTTAAAGCTCAAATTGTGATACTTGTTTTCAAGCTCTAACAAGAAAATCTTTCCTCCTTATTCAAAATCCTAATTATTCAAAATCAAAATGATCTAAGGTTTCAGCCCACTTTAGAAATCATGAGACTTCTGAGTTGTTTGGACATGAAAAGCGCTATGAAAATTTACTTTTTAAAATAAACAACCTGAAGCTGATTCATTTGACTGCAAGCTTGTGAAATGTCTTTCAGGGTAATTCCTGTAGCAGCGTGCTGCTTTGGAGTTAGCTGATCTCCCCGGCTCCTCTCAGGTGTCACATCACAGCTTATGTCAGCCTGTTATTTCCCCCCCTGCATTATCCCCAGCAAGGGGAGGTGACAGAGGAGGTCCTGCTCTGCGCAGGGCAGCCTCTGGAAGGCACTCCCATGCCTGGGACACGGGCCATCGCCGCACCGCGGGTCCTCCGCAGATGGAAGCAGTGGGTGGACGTGCAGCTACAGAGTCTGACTCCAAAGCGTGCTCAGCTGACACACGACTTTACCACTCACTTTCCTCTGGATTGCTGTGTAATCACACCAGCTGATTAGCAGGGAGACAGGGAAAGGGAGGGAGCGCTTGTATTTCTCCCTCCAGGGCAAGAAACCCATTATTAGCCTCTACAGTTGAATGTGCTACCTCTGCAATCTGCCATGGACCGTGGAGGCATTGCATCTTTCAGGGTGGTGAAGGTGGAGAGGAGAAAGAAGAAAATATTCATGCACTTGAATAAGGTGCAAGCAAGTCAGCTGGTTAGCAAGGAACACAGCTGCAATGTCCTACACACAGCCTCTTCAACCACCAAAAAGGGTTCCCATTGCCAAACCAGCACCGAGCACATGGTTAGGTTTGGATCTGAGTGAGGATTGTACTGTACAAGGTCAGGTGGCTGCAGAGTGACTGCTCAGCAGAAAAAAACCTCAGCCTGCTGATAGCATCCTGGAGTCCATGTTCAGATTTTCCAGAGAGGTACACCTGCACATGTGGAACACTGCACAGCCCAGCTGCTGCAGGAGGCTGCTGCTCATTTAAAAGGACACCACAGATTTAAATACAAACCCTCCACCATGACTGAAAGAACTGGCTCTGATGTACACTCAAGGAGCTTATTCCCCTCTCATTCTTATTTTACAATTTTTTTGAATTGTAGCACCAATAATTATTTTGGGTCAGACAATTTCTTCTTTTTTAGAATTGGTCTCAAGAAGAGGTGAAGTTCTTTTAGAGTGGGAAAATAAAATGGAAACAACCCAACCCAGCAAGGTGATTGCAAGCAGTGCCCAAAACTGCTGCAAGCTCTCCATAAGCTTTTTCACAGCAAGTTAGAGAAGTATAATGGGGGCACTTTCCTTTGGTGCAGAACCTGGCTGCTGAAGCTTGTTTCTTCCCCCTCTCCTGCAATGCTGGGGTGCAGTACAGCTCCCAGGGCTGGGGACAGGCAGGAATTTCCCTCCAGATGAGATCAGCAGGGACATGTGAGGAAGAGGGGCAATAGGTGGGAGTGTCATTCCCGTCTGCAGTCCAAATGTCCCTGAGCCAAAAGCTACCCCAAGCAAGAAGTGCTCTGGGCAAGTGTCACGCTGCTTACCCTGCTCCATTACTGCCCGTTCTCTGTCCATTTTTGCCCACTGTTTGACTCAGTATTGATACTCCTGCCTTCACTCCCTTTTTTGGTTGTTTGAGGAGTGTAAATTGTTTTGCGTTCGTCCCATCCTTGGGCATCTGGTTCAGGCCATTCCTGGAGACCAGCTACTGGGGCAGACACAATTTTGTTTTGACATGGCTGTTCTTATGTGCCCATTAGCAGACCCATCTCCTGTGGCTGTTGCCTCTCTTCTCCTTCCCACCCCACTGTATATATCTGTTGGGTTTTAGTCTGTGAGTTCTTTGGGGCTGGGATGATGGGCTGTGGTCTAGCCCAGTGAACAACTGAGGACACACAATGCCTGGATCTTCTACAGGTGCCTGTCTTAGATGTCTCCTTCAGCTGTGAAAGGAGGCAATGTCCAGCAGCACAGTTTTTACTGTTGTTGTGAAGAACTCCCACCTTTACTCTCACACACACAGGATGCCCTAAGGATGGTGTCTGATATGCCTTTGTAGCTCCTAGAGTATTTTAGTCACCTCTGAATTACAGGGGGCTTTAAGAGGCCCTAAAAACCACAGACCTCTCATTCAACTAGTGGACATGTCTGAGCCAGAGTCTTTGTTTTAATGTGGCTAATTCCACATGATGGTGTCTTGGCACCTCCTCGAGACAAATCTGACCCCTGAACATGTGGGATAACATGGCCTGCTTCCAAATGCATCACAGTTTTAATTAAACAGGAAGAAGGCTGGGCTCGCCCACAAGTCCCTCCCTGTGCCTGGAAAAGTCACTGAGCAGCTGCTGGACCTTGCAAAACATTTGCAGAAAGGGAGTAGGTTTATCAGAGCTTCAAGGAGGAGATTCCTGGCATGCGAGAACAGTAAGTGGGAGAGGGAGGGGAAAACGAGGTAATTTACATCTGCAAAAAGGAGCAAGTGTTTTTATCTGCAAACCTTTGTCCCCACCTATTAATAAACTAGCTATCTGGCTCTACTGTAGAAGTGACTGCGTCTCTCTTTCTCACTCTGGAAACTGAAAATAGCTGGGTGATTTCAAAGCACCCGCAGCCCTACCGCTCTCTGGAGGAGGCTGAAGCAGTGTGGCAAGCGCAGCATCTTACCTGCGGTAGGTGTTGGCCACCCAGTTGAGCAAGGTGTAGAGCTCGTTGAATTCCAGTGGTCTTTGGGAGAGATCTTGCAAGTGGGAGCCAATGGCCTTGTGAAAAGCCTCCAGATACATGTCACAGACCTGGTACTCCTCTGGATAGCACTTTTTTACTGATAACTTGATTTTCAGTAAGTCTTTGCTCAGCTGTTTCTGGAGGAAACCTAAGTGGAGATCAAGCCAAGAACTCTCTTCTTTCTTTGATGCCATGGGTATCACCTGGACTCTCTTTCTAGCACTCTCATTGATAGCTTCCCTCCACTCCTCTCTCCACTTCCTGGGTGTGCCGAGTAAGTCCGACCCAGGACCAGCAGCATTGTGTGCGTTAGGATGAGCTGCTTCTTCGTGGGCAATTAAAGACACCAGGGAGGTCAGCATGGTATCCTCTACAGTGGGATGCTCTAGTGTTCCCACCACGATAGACTGGATCATGTTCGTGATGGAGTTATAAAGCAAATCCACATCCTTGCATTTCCTCACAAACTCCTGGGGGTTATCTTTGTATTTCTCAGCATCTCGTTCAGCTATAGTCTCATCTTCCAAGTACCTGACACTTGCAAATGCTTCCAGAAGTTGCCTTTTCTGAATGAGTTCATTGATTTCCATTACTGCAGAAAGAAGGGGGGGAAGGGTTTGGGACAAAGCAGGCATTGGGTGACTGACAGGTTGGTAACAGGAGAAGGTGCCCCACAGGGAGGCTTGCGGGGCTGCTCTGAGTAGTCAAGTCCCAGCAGTGCCCCCAGACTGACACCCCCCAGACCATCCCCGATCTCTCCAGCTCCCGTTTGACACAGGAGAGGAAAGCAGTGGAAATGCAATCACTGCAAATTGAGCCACATCTCTGAAGTGCTGGTTTCAGAGGTAGGAAATATCCAAAAAACTGATTATAGCCCTGCAGGAAAGCCTCAGGCAATGGCTAAGGAGGCTGCACAGAGGGGCACCGGTGTCTCAGGCTGCATAAAACCACCCCTGGCTCTGCTCCTCTGTTAGTGTGGAGCTGAACTGGGACTGGCAGCGGGAGCAGTCTGTGATCTGCCCTCCCAGCAGGATCTCCTTTAGCAGGGATGCTCTTGTTTCCTAGCGTACCCGGGTGCTCAGCACAGCTCTGCTGCTGCATTGGCCACAGCATCTCTGGCTGAAAGGGTGTTTTAGTGCATTGCCTGAGAAGGTGGGGGGGGTGCCCAGGGGTCCACCTGGAGGGGTGGGAGGGAGCACAGCAGAACAGACCCCCTTGGGCCTTCTGTGCTCCCAGGTCAGACATCTCACTAAGTGGTCACGTCTGTATCCAGTCACCCACTGGTATGTCCTCCAGAGACACCAAGGCCCTGGGGGAGTAGGATGCTGGCCTGGGGATGGTCCTGATACATTTCTGGGACCATTCCCTGTTCAGATGTAACCCTGGGCAAACACCGGGCTCCCTTCCTGTCCTGATTTCATGCATTGTCAAGTTTTCCTAGGACAGTTTCCCAATTAATGGTGTTGGCTAAGGCTGGCAGAAAGTCACCAAAAACTGTTACCCCCAAAGCAGCTGAGGTCTATTGAGTTTCCCATTTATTTTTCAAAGCTTTCCTGGTGCAAGAACTACTGCCTCTTTGCCAATAATATAAAAAGTATTTGCCACGTGCTGAGGAGATCCAAGAGTGCTGTTAGCTTTTGAGAGACCCTGGGAAGCTCTCACCACTTCCAGCATCATAACAGATGCTCTGAACAGCAGATCGCACTGTAATACTGGGCATAAGGCAAATATTGAAGAGGAGAAGGGAAAGGGTGTTATTTAGGTATGTGTGGCCACTGCTTCTGGGACAAACACATATAAAATGATAGGGAAAAATTGGAGAGCACACAAAGAAGATATGAAGGACCAGTTCATAGCCCATAATTTATGCCCTCGGGCTAGTCTGCACATAGATTATATACCATATACACCAGTAAGAGTATTTGTATGAAGACAGAAATACACCCAATAACACGACTATTGATGCAGTATACAAGGCATAGAGCTTTGAGTGCTTATACGGAGATACAGTTGCTTCTGCACTCAGAGGGGAGGGAGATGTTGCCAATTAATTTAGTCTGTTCTAGATAAATCAATATAAAACCTGTGTTTGCACAAGTGCTTGCAGTGAGAGACTGAAGGAATACATTCTGTTCTGTTTATCAAAGTGAGAAAACACCATTTAATAACCATCTAGGATAATTATTCAGGGAGGTGATATTGGGTGCTAAATGCATCTTTAATTTAGCAATACAAGATCAGCCAGCTGGTAGCTGAAGGAAGACAATTGAAAGGCAATTAACCATTATGCAGTTTAATGGTGCACATGGTGGAACCTCCATCGCTTGCCATATTTATCTCAGGACGTGGTGTGTTTCTGACAGAGCTGCTCTAGTCTAGGCCAATCACAAGCTACTGGGCACAGGATGGGCCCTACTCGTGCAATTCCTCGGCTTGTTTATCACAGGAAATGAAAAGGGCTTTTGGTAACATTTCCTGTCACTTCTCATCTATGACCCTTTGAGAACAGACCAGCAAAGTCTATGAGATGGGCTCAGATCCAGCTTATCAACCTCACAATTTGTCAGTGCAAAGCAGTAAATAACTTCATAGGACAGTAGAGCATGTTACAGTAGTGAGACAATGTCAGCCCTTCTAGCTGATCCCATGACATCCAATGCAGTAAACCAAGAATTTATTTCTGGAAATTTAGGCTGAAGAAAGGTCAAGCCATGTTGACCCACCTCAGTCTGTCTCCTGGTAGATTGTAGTATCTCTGCCTTGAGAAGGTAGAAGAGAACGGTGCTCAAACCAAAATCAAAGTCATTTCAGTCTGCCCACACTTGGGGAAGGTGAGAGCTATGCTGAAGGTAGTTATAATTTGACTAGGACTTATCTATACAATGCTGACAAAATGCATGAGCATAACCAGCCTGGGGAAACCAAACCAAACAAACACTTGTAGCACCACTATTGTGAGAGGAATAGATGGAAAGTCAGAGTAAGAGAGTAAAAGCATCTGCAGAGGTCCCTTTGCAAGGCAGTCTCTAAGATTAGGAAGTAAAGCAGAGGTCCTGAAGCAGGTCACATCCAAAACATCTTTTTTGCCCCCTTCAAGGCCTTGCAGCAACCTACAGAGTGCAATCTGTGGATCATCATTCTAGAGAGCTGAGAGAAGTTGTCCAAAAGTGCAATGTGGGCACTAGTGTAGGAATAGCCCACATTGCACTTCTAGATACTGTCAGACCAGCGGTTCCCAAACTGTGCTCAGCAGGTTGGTGACTGATAATGTATGATGTGTAATATATCCACTGATACGTGAGCCAACAGGTTGCCGTGCTGATTGTAGGTAGGCTGTGGATATGGTTAAATGAACGTAGTAGAGGCCACAGAGCAGCCTGTTCAGTGACGGGCAACCTGCCCAGGCTGGGCCAGGTAACACCCCAACGAGTTTGTGCAAGGGATGACAGCTGTCTCTGCCCCATAATGGGATGCCTGGTTCTTTAGCATCTCTGTTGGGCCCAAGACTTGCAAAGTGTAAATTTCTTGAAGGTTATATATATCCTGTCAAGCAAATTACACTGGTGATTTTGCTTCTTACCTGAAAGAGGTTTTCCTTGAATGGGCTCTGCTGCTGCTATCTTCTCACTAATCTCCTCCATGCCATTACAGATCATGGTTTTGTTCTCCTGGTAGCTCTTGGAGAACCTCAAAGAAAGTCGTTTTCCTTTCCAAGTACCAGTACCTTCCTTTGCTTTCTCTTTGTTTAGACTTCGTATTGATCTCCGGATGCTTAACACTGTTTTAACACCTCTTTCAAAGAACCCACTGTCCCCACTACGCAAAGTTGGGCTGCTCAGTTCAGAAGCAGCCTCCATCTTGTCCTCCCCTGCACTCTTTGTCGGAGAGACTGGTTCTGAGGTTATGCTCCTTCGGTCTAAGTCCATCTTTCTATTCATCTTGTTGCCTTTCAACTGTGGGTTTTCCTGTTGGTTGGTAATCACTGAAATGCACAAAACAGCAGAATTAGATGAGAGGTTCAAAACAGGGTACCACTGTGTCTCCAGCGTCAGTCCTGGACTGAAAATATGGCCCATCCCTTTCCTGTGCTTAATCCAAGGAGAGAGCACGAAGTTCTAGTCTGTAGCTACTGAAGCGGTCTCTCTACCCACACACATTAGGTGCTGGCTTGCTCTTAGCTCTGGAAGGTTCTGCTGAACTCCTTAAATCAGGCAAGTGGCAGCTATTTCTCCAGTGCCAAAGAATCAATGAATCTCAGAGATTCTGAAATCTGTGTAAACGTACCATTTTGGTTGGTAACAAGGTCTGTTTTTACTTTCCATTCTTCTAGGTAGATTTCCAGCCATGAAGGATTGATAACCCTTCCTGAGTCTCACAGGGGTGTTGCCACTTTCTGATGCGGATGCGGCAACTTTGGGTCATGCTGCTGCTCCTGCCCTGCTCGAGCCCTGACCTGCCACTGCTGGAAGGTGGCCCAGGGATGAGAGGTCCCCAGCGGTGGGCGGCTGAGCTCTGCTCTAGCCCCTTCCATCCAAACCCACGGTAATCTCTGCACTCCAAATCGTCATGGTTACAGCGCAGGAGGCTATACGATGCAGTAAAGGTTCTCATCACTCATCCTGCCTCAGTGCACTGCATCCTGGCATGCTGAGAATGGGTATCTCAAGGGCCAAGCCAGCCCCTGTGTGAGCTGCAGAGGATGCTGCAGGAGATTTCAGATTTCATCAGAAGGGCTCCTGTCAGTGCTCTTGGGCTGCACTCACATCCTCTGTACTTGCTCAGCTCCTGTCCTGCTGCAGGCATATCAGCTCCCCTCTGCCCACTCTGAGGGCTGGCCCAGGTGCTTGGGAAGGGGGCAGAGGGAGAGGTTTTGCCTTCCTTTCCCTCCTTTGCAAAGGGCTCTCACCAGGTCACCAGCTAACATGGCCCACTCAGGGGATGTTGTGCCCTGCAGAGCTGTGAGGATGGACAATGCGGCATTTCCCCAGAGCAGGCTCAAGGCAGCGCAGCGATCAGTTTCAATCGTTAGAACAGCTATTGTGGAGGTCACCCAGGAGCTGCCTGTTCCAGGTCTGTCCAGCTCACAGGAGCCAGAGTTTGAAATATGGTTACAGTGAGCAGACATGTTGGCACCCTGGAAATACATCTCAGCCTTCCTTGATCTGAGCTTGGCCCGTTCTCACTCCCGTGGCACGGTTGTCTCACAGGTTACACACGCAGGGACTGTGCCTTCCTGCGGGTTTGCTGAACTCCACACTCAGCGGGGCTCAGGCCCTGCGTCACACCCTCTTGGGGGGAATATTTAATCATCCATTGCCTTGCTCAGGGGCTCACACCATCACAGCCCGTACAGAGGGAGGGAGGGAGAGGAGTGCACCCTGTTTTCCTGGGATTTCTGTAGGAAGGGGGCTGAGTCCCTACCTGAAACTCTGCAGAGGGGGTGTGTGGCCAGGGCGGAGGAGCAGCAGCGATCAGAGGGGTGAGCTATGGGGTGGAGAGAGATGGGGCAGGAGGATCATAAGATGTGAGCCCACAGTCAACAGAGGAGAAGCGATACACACCCCGGTACTGACCGAATCGATCCTCTTCACACAGAACTGGATAACACAGGCGTGATCCACAGAAATGGACAGCAGCTCCGTGCTGCAGGAAATCCCGGGGGGACACGGTGACAGTGGCAGCTCTTCAGGGCAGGGGTCTGGGCCAGCTCATCCACCTCAGCTGAGGGGAAAAGTGTCCCGCATGCCCGTGCTGGATGAGCAGGTCTCTCTGGGCACGGCGCTGCTCTCCATCCACCTTTGCCCTCTGGAAAAGGGTGGTTGGAAGTGGGAAAACAAGGTCTGTCCCAACCTGCCCAAGACCTCCAGCTCCTTCACCTCTTTGTGTCCATGGAGAGGCTCCAGCACTGTTTCACTTTCATTATGCCTGGGCATTTAAAAGAAGGGAAGAGGCGGGGGAGAAATGCTGAACGAGCTCCAAGCTTTCAAGGTTAATTATTTACCCTGCGGACACAGTTGGAGGTGAGAGCAGTGACTTGACAATGGGGTTTGCTGCTGGGCTCAGCTGGCCCTGGGCAGCGAGGGAAAGAAGGATTTCAGCATCTGGCCCTGCCCCGGCCAGGAGAAGCCCCATGGCATCTGGGTGTCGGGGCTCAAAAGCAGCCCCTGAGCTGCTGGCTGTGAACGGCTGCATCTCACCCCCTTCTGCCCCGTTTCTGGAGGTCATGGGTGGCTCAGTCCCAGTAATGATTGCCAGGCATGGGTGAGGGACAGGGACAGCCATGTCCCGTGGTTATACATTTATATATTCACCTCCCCACTCCTCGCTTTGCCCCAAGGGCACTTATTTCCATGGGGACGCTGGCCCTGGATCCTTCCATCACTGGAGCATTTGGGCGCCTCAGAGGGAACTCAAAGCAAAGGAGCAAAAAAGGTGTCTGGAATGTTTAAATGACATAAAACACTATCACTTGGCTTGTCACTGAGTGGTGTAAGTGAGTGTACACTGAGTGTAAGACGGAGGCGAGCCAGACTGTCAGGCTGGGCACACCGGGCAGTCCCAGGCCCTGGATCCTTCCATCACTGGAGCATTTGGGCGCCTCAGAGGGAACTCAAAGCAAAGGAGCAAAAAAGGTGTCTGGAATGTTTAAATGACATAAAACACTATCACTTGGCTTGTCACTGAGTGGTGTAAGTGAGTGTACACTGAGTGTAAGACGGAGGCGAGCCAGACTGTCAGGCTGGGCACACCGGGCAGTCCCAGGCAGCTGAGATCCTGGTGTAAAGCAAGAGGGGTAAAATCACGAGGTGCCACCGTGCCATGGGCAATGGGTACTTCTTTGCTTTAGGAGCTTGCCAGCACATCACTTGTCAGTGTGATAGGAAAGATCAAAGGGTTTAATGAGGGATCGATGAAATAAAACAAAGTCCTGTGGCATTTGGATTTTGTACCGCGCTGAGGAGAACAGAGGGGTTCATAATTTCCCTAAGGCTGGGAGAGACTGTGTGGCCAGGCAATGGGTGTGTGGGATGGGAATAATGGTCATCAACTAAACAGGGAAGAGCAGCAGCACAGACTGGTGGGAGGATGCCCTGATGGTGAGATGGGACTGGGAAGAGCATCATTTGGGGCTGCCCTGTGGTGCAGGGAGAGAACTATCTGAAGCCTCCCCCAGCCAGGTGGCCCAGGCCTGAGCTTTTTGTCCTCAGGCTCTTTAAAGCCACATTTAAGCTGGAGACTGGCCTGCTATGCTGGGGAAAACCACGACAGGTAACGGCTTTTGTCACTCTGGCAGGGTGACAGTGGGGAAAAAGGGAGGGAGCTATTTACTCAAGCACACGCTGGGGTGTGGAAAGCCCCTTTGGACACAAAGTCCAACTAAATTCTTTCCATCCTAGTCAGTAATTGGCTCCTCTGCCACACATTTACAGGGCAAATCCTATCCTTTCCTACTGTCCGTAGCCCCTGGAGAGAAAAGTCTTCAAGAAGTCCTGGTCCCTCACATGCCACCATGACCAGCTCTGCAGTACCAGGTGCATGTTTTCTCAGCAGTACCACAGTGGAGCTGGCGAGTGTTCTGAGAGCTTTGCACTGAAAACCTCGTGGTCCTTAGTGCTGTGGGCACCATGTGGACTGTCCCCAGCGAGTCGTGGTGCACCCAAGCGAGGCCTGCCTGGCATTACAGACCCCCAATTCTCCTCCATCCCTCCCAGGCACCAGGAAGGCGCAGCCCTCTGATGCTAAGCTCACAACCATGCTCTTAATTTGAAGCGGATGAGTGAACTGGAGAGAAAAGCCAATTCTTGCAGTAGGTGGCCTCCAACTGTTTTTCCCCAGCAATGCCTCAGATTGTCTCCTGCTCAGCCTTTGCTAATCCACCCACTGACGCAGCAACAGCCATGCAGCATCCTGACTGCACCGTACGGTTGTTCACGCAGTGCTCCGTGCGGTTGTTCAGCCCTGCCATCAACAGGAACACATGTTCCTGAAAAGATCTGGCCATCTGGAGGAAGCATCATGAAATTACCTTCCACCCAGCAGCGCCAGTCTAATTGCCTTTTAGGTCTCCAAGCATAGTTGTGAGAACAAATTAATCACTGTCTGGGGGTTTGAATATCAATGCTCTCAGTCTGAACCAGCAGCAGGCTGGTGGATCAGGCTAAGCTTGGACCTTCCCACCAGGAAAACTCAACCAGGGAGAAGAAAACATAAAAAGAGGCAAAAATGGCTTGAGAAATCACAAGAGAGAATCTAGCAAATCCAGGTGAAAGTACTGGTGCCTCAGACCTGTGGTCAGGGATCTTGTGGCAAGTGGCTACTGGAATCCAGTAGCCAATTCTTGCAAGCTATGTTCAATGAGAAATCTGCAGCCTGGCTTTAATGAAAAACCAGGCTAGTTCTCAGCTGCTTGGCTGTTTGAGATTGGCTACTTTTTCGAATCCAGTAGCCAATTCTTGCAAGCTACGTTCAATGAGAGATCTGCAGCCTGGCTTTAATGGAAAACCAGGCTAGTTCTCAGCTGCTTGGGTGTGTGAGATTGGCTACTTTTTATGACTATATTTCATTATGCAGCAGTGTCAAAGTGTTTTCACTCTGTCTTTTTAGAGTTAGCCCAATTACTGATAGTTGCTAACGGTGAGGAGTGGTGATGTCCAGACACCAGGCTGATGGGGAAGCAGAGGTGCTGGGAGAGATCCAGGCATGAGGTAAGGATTAGAGAATGACGTACAAGCTCTGTGTCCCTAAATACCTGGATATTTCTGGAAACGTGGTCAGAGGGTGAGAGCCAGCCCAGGACCGGGGCAGAATGGAGTCTTCTGCCTCACCATGCAGGGGGTCACATCGGCTTCCCAGAGATCTAGAAAAAAAGGGCTATGACAAGGAATTGAACGCATTGGGGCTGTCTCAGTTAAGAGGTCACACAACAGGTTTCAGCCCCATGGTGGGGCTGAAATCTCAGTCCGTGCAGGCAGAGGAAACCACAGAGCTGCAGTGATTTTTTCCAGCAGAGAAGCTGGCCTGATATTTTTAACAGCATCATCGGTGATGGATGAGGCAGCGGCATGTTCAGAGGCTGCATGTGCCTGTGCAGCCTTTGCCTCCTGGGAGGTGGTTTGCAGTGAAATGAGACAAATTGCTTCACCTGCAATATTTTTCTTCCTGGTTTTAGGGCATAGGGGGTAGGTGGGGGAGGGCTGAGCCTGAAGCTGAAAAGTCCATTAGCAGGGAAGAAGCAGATTGTGGTTCAGAGATTGGCTTTTGCAGAGGGCATGCTGGCCCCCAGGCTTGAGTGGAAGCATTTGGAAGATGCACTTCTGCAAATCACCTATGTTGCCTATTAGAAGAGGGTGCTCAAGATCCAGAGGTGGATGGCGTCCTACACTGTTCTTATGTAGCCATGGAAAGAGACCACCGGGATTAATAAATATTACATTGAGGAACAAAACCACGAGTGCTCATGCATTGCAGAAAGGTGGACCAGGAGGATTTTCCATGAGAGCTGCCACTGCTGCAAAAACCCATCCTAGGTGCTATTGAGGGATAAGCATCAAAGTTTTCCTTCCCCTCCTCCCAGAAAAGATCTGAAATAGGCCCTTGTGAGCAGGATCTCTCACACTGTTTTTCTTCTTTTTGGGTATAATGAAAACATTTAACACTCAGCAAGCCACCAGCCCTGTGTGCTATGCCAGGAGCTGTGCTGAAGCATGCCAGACCTCATGTGAAACCATGGCGTGGCTGGCAGACTGGCTTCCCCATTACCTGGTACGGATCCTGAGCTACAGATCCTGTGCTCACCACTCACTGCAGCAGCTCCGCAAGCACATGGACCAGCACAGCATGGACTGGCACCTGCCAGCCCCAGTGCTGCGTGGTGCAGCTGGGGCTGGGGCACAGTGCCCGCACACTCCCCCCAACCCCAGCAGCAGCTCTGCTCCTGGGATGCTCAGCTGGTGCATCAGGAACATGCGGTGGTGCTGCCTGCTGAGTGTTTTCTTCTGCTTGTTTTTCATTAGTGGTGAGCTGGTAAGTGGATGGATGGTAATTGCTCTTCACACAAAAACCTAGCTGTTGTGCTTTCAGTAGGTCATTAGTTTGCAGCGATACTCAGCAAGGCCGGGGTGGAGACCATCACTCCCAGCCCTTGGAGCAGCCTCGAGGTCAAAACGTCACACTCGTTGACTTCGGAAAGAAGCTGGTGTCCTACGGAACAGGGTGTCCTCATCCCATTCATCACAGGAGCTGCCAAACCAGACCGCGAAGAGCAGAAGCACTTTGTATGTGACAGTGACCATGGATTATCTACATGATTGTGCCTCTGTTCATAATTCGCCCAATGCCTTGCCAAAACACCAGCTTGATGCTGTGGCTTTTCACCATGGTGCAACTCCACGGGTTTCAGTGCCTGGAGCCTGAGGTCTGTCAGTGCTGGGGGGATAACCAGCCCCATCACCTGCAGATGGTGGCACTTAGTGGGGAGGGTTTCCCCTTGGAGGTGGCCGATGGCTTTTTGCTCCCTGTGACCAGCAGCCTGTGAGCAGGGATAAAGCCCCCGCTGAGCGATTCAAGCAAACTTGATCACTCTGATATTTAAATGAGGTGACTAACAGCAAAGCACTTCTGGAGCAAAGCCACCTGCTTGCTGGGCATGTCACCACAGCAGACGGCTGCTGTTGCAAATGTGTCATTGAGGCTGAGGAGTGAGCTGGGAGCCCAGCGCTGCCTCTGCTGCAGAGGAAGGGACGTCATGGTTGGTAGGAGGTTGTCCTTCTCCACTGCAGAGGTTTGCTTTACTGCACCAAAATTCCCAGTGTCAAAAACTTTACCAAAGCCAGGTTAATATTTGTTTGCTGCATTGCTGCAGGTTATTCTCAAGCACAACGACTGAGAACTACTGCCTTATTTAAATATAAATTTCTGTACTTTTTTTTAAAATAAGTGTTTTTGATGTTTCATTGAAGGTGTTGTCACTGAAATCATTATACTTCTATAGAGATTATAATGACTCCTTTTGAAGAGTTAGTCTCAGTCAGTCAGTGCTTAATTCACGTATCAATGACTCCATAAACCCTAAATCTATAAATCTGCTGAAACTGTTCTAATCTCTTGTGCCAATGAATGCCTGCAAGGGCTCATTGGTGTGGAGATAATTTATTTAATGAGCCACCGCCATGGTCAGCGGTGGCAGAGGGACCTCATCTGTGCCGAGCCACATTCAGGGCGAACATCAGAGCCCGGTCACTCTCTTTGGTTGATTTGCCCCAGACTATTTCATGTGCAATCCATCAATCTGACCCTCACAGTCTTTCCCACCTCTGGAAAGGTGGAGACCAGTAGAAAATGGTGCCAGACCCCTTCCCTCCCGAGCAGAGGGAGCAGAGGGAGCTGCCGAGGTGGTCAATGGGAACAGCTCATGCTCACACCTTGGCTGAACATCACCCGTGCAGCTGAGCGGCTCGGGTGTATAATTTGAGTATCCTCAAAGCACTCAACCTCAAGAGCCGTCTGTCAGTCCTGTTTGTCCACAGCCCTTTCAAAATGGACCAGTTCACTGACATTTTTTTCTTTTTCAGCCCGAGGGGATTTATATAGCTGCGTTTTGAAACCTTTTAGTGTGGGGGGCTATAACAGAGCCCTAATTGCAGAAGCATAACAGGTGCTGCTGTAAAAATAATGTTTTCTTTTTTATAGAGTTTAATTTGATTTAAAGCGGTGACAGGGACACAATGAATCGCTCACATGCGCTGGCAGATTTTGCCCCTCCTCCCTGGGGCTCTTGCAGAAATGGGTACAAAGGTACAAAAGCAGCGTATGGCAGCATGTGTGCATGCTGGAGACACTAGCAGTGCCAGCTGCCACCATGGCCACATCGAGCCCCAACTGCAGGGACACAGGCAAATCCCACTCCTATACATACACCCCTGTGGGGACAAGATTTTGGGGGCCATGGGCCACCCTGCTGCACAACAGGGTCTGTCTGCTTGAGGGGACCGTGGCCACTTGCATTGCCCTCCCCAGCCACTCCCCATGGCCACCCTTCGCCCACGGGCTCCCACGCATCTCCTCCCACTGGGCAGCAGCAGCTCAGATCTTCCAGCATCACTCACCCGCAAACCCTCTTCAAACCTCTCGGACATCCTCTGCCTCCACATCCCCAGCCCTGCCTTCCTCCAGCAAGTCAGGGCTGCCACCGGCACAGGCAGCGATGTCCCCTGCCGATACACACTGCAGGTGTTTCGGGGCTGTCACACAAAATCAGGCACCCAGTGCACACCCTGACGGGTGATATTTGCATGTGCTGTGTGTCCCTTTAAGAGAGCCTATATATCACATTTCCCCAGGGAGGAAAAGAAAAAAAAAAAAAAGAGAGACAAGCAGAGCAGATGTAATTCTGAAGTGCTGGGGCTGACTTTGTGTGTGTGTTAGCGGGAAGCTGTGATTTATCCGGGGTGAAATAAGGAGAGGCTGCCTGGCGGTGTGCTCCCCTCTGCCATGGGGTTTGTGCCGACGGGGGGGCAGAGCTGTCACTGGGGTGCGTGGGTGTCCTGGGCTCCCAAGGTGCTCTTGCAAAAGCCTCACTGCACCAGAGCCAAAACCAGAAAGTAAAAGATATGCTTAATTGCCTCTATCTGCTCCAGCATCAAAAATCTGCTCCAGCATTGAACCTGGAGAGACAAAACTGACTTTCTTCCAACTTGGGAAACAAAGCCTTCAGATTCACCTCCACGTGCCACTACATCACCCCAGTGAGTGCTGTAATCTTAACCTGTCTGCATGTGCTTGCTTAGATAGACAGGTGTGTCCAACACATGCACGTATGTAGGGGACACCAAAGGACCACAGGCCATCGCATGTCCCTTCAGACAGGTGTGTCCAACACATGCACGTATGCAGGGGACACCAAAGGACCACAGGACATCACACGTCCCTTTGTAGGAACTCTTGCAATGCACACTTCAGCCTCCCGTAGTGTTTCTGTGTCCTTCCTTCTGCAATGCTCTAGTGCTGTCAGGGTGAGGATTAAAGCATAAAATTATTTTTATTTTACTCTCTGGATCATGTTGGTGAGAAATCTGCTTCTGAGTCTGAAAGTCAGTGTGTCTTTGCCCAGCAAATCTTGCAGGAATGGAAGTAAATTATGGAAACAGGCTTAAGACCCAGCTTTTCTCTCTGCCCTGCTGGAAGGGGATGAAACCCAACACTTGCAGAGGCAGGAGTGGGCACGGGGGAGATCTCAGCGGGTCACATTCCCCAGGTTCCCTGTGTCCTGCCAGCCCAGACCCTACTGCTGTCCTGGACCCAGTGGTGTGGCTTGGACCACTTTGTCCCCCTCGCTGCTAAGATGGGGCCGAGTGTCATGGAACAGCCATGACTCCATGCCCCACCCCACAGAAATCTCCTCCAAGCAATGTCTGTGTGGTTTGTGCAGCACCAAACAAGCTGCAGCGCGGCTGAAGTTGAGCAACCTGTGTCAGTCTGCACTACCTCCTAGCTGGTTAAACCTTGCCAACCTTTATTCTTTTTTTGCCAGCAGATGTGGTTTAATTTGACCTGACACTATTGACACAGTTTTGAGGACATGACATGCCCTACAAGCCACAGCATAGCCTTGGTATGCAGAAAACTCTGGTTCACATCCCACCTAGGACTGAGCCAAACTCATCTCTGCAGAGCTGAGGATGTGCTGGAAAGCCTGGCATTAGTTGGAAAGCTGGAAGATGGATGAAGCTCTCAGGGCCATGGAAATGCAGCCCTCTTCAGCTGTGCCACCATGGAGCAGGGCTCTCCGGGGAGCAGCACTCACTCTGCTTGGGAGCGGTGTCCTGCCGCCAGCCCCTGCTGAGCACATTGCTGTGGGCACTACACCCACATCAGCCCCAGGGAGTGGGTCCCCACCTGGGACCCCAGGACCCTCGCTGCTTCTCAATGCCGCTGATGCTGGATGAGCTTCCCATTGACACTGAAGGAAATAAATAATTTTAAAAAGCAAAAAGCAATTCTGAAGTCAGCAGACGGGAGCGAGCTGAGCTTTCTGCCTGTTTCTATGGAGCCCCATATGAGGCACCAGCTCCCAGTGGCTGTCCCTTTCCAGAGGGACACTTCTTCCCTTCTCCCCGCAGGGAAGCAGCAGCTCCCTCCTCTGCCCCTGACCACCTCGTACCTACACCCCACGCACTGAGCACTGCTGCAGAGCTGTGCCATGGCCACGCGGGTGGACACCCTGGAGCTGGGCAGTCCCAGAGGGAGCCGCAGCACCAATGGCAGGCTGGTGCTACACCATGGGGCATCCCTCTTGCCTGGTTTCCCAGACCAGCAGCCACACCAAGCAATTTGTGAGGAGAGAATCCATTCATGACTCAAACAAATTCGAAATTTTTCAGGTTTTGTTTTTTTGTTTTGTTTTGTTTTGATTTTTTTTAAAGTGTTTCACGTGAAACCTTGGCTGATCTTTCCCGCTCCCCTCCCCATTTGGCTTTCAGCTATCTTTTGGTAGAAGTGGATGGCAGGAGATGGCAGGTGATGCTTAGTGTCTTTGGTGTTCCCTGTCATGCAAGCACACCTTGATGAGCCAGACCCTCACCTAGATCCATACAGGGTTGCCCAGCAGAGGTGGCTGCCCAGCCTTGCCCCAGGGACTGCTCTGTCACTGGTGCAATGCAGAGCAGGCTCCAAAAAGGACACTGGCACCTTCCTCCTGGGGCAGCACCTAGCTCAGCCCTACCAGGGGTTTGGGGCTCCACAGCCTGGCTGAGATCTCCCAGCTACCATCCCAAACGTACCCTCACTGCACTGGCCACCTCACCAAACCCAGTCCTAAAACGCTGCTGGTTTTCTCCAGCTGAAGCTATTTGGAGAACCCAGCCCCAGCCTGTAAGGAGCTGCTGGGTGGTGAGGGTCACCTTGTCACCAGTTGCTGCTCTCTGAAACTTCTGGATGTGCACCTGTACAGACAGAGATGATACTCACACACCAAGTTCCTTGGTTTATCTTCTGCAGCATTTAGGTGTTTGCAGGAGCCCATAGGTGCTGGAACCATGAAGCTCTGGTCTGAGCCAGGCTTCAGCCCACTCTTATGCAGGAATTTGGATTTTAGGCCATTTCTAGTAACTCCCCAGAAGACCCATCACAGATGTGTTTGAATTAACAAAACTCCAAGGGCATTTCTTCAGTTTTCCACATTCTTTGTTTTCTAATCAGCCATTTGAGACACGTTTTCTTGGAAGGGGAGAATGAGGATGAGAGAAGATGACACTGAGGCAGAAAGGTGTATAAATCCTCCTTCTCTGTGATTGCAAAATAGCAATGGGACTGATAAATCACATTTCAAATCCCAACACAAATGTCTTCCCCAGCCTGCTAAAAAATCAAAGGATAAGCAACGAAGCCAAATTTGTATTGCTTCTGTGGCTATCTCACATTTTGTCATCCACATTTTAATTTTCTCTCTGGCTTCATCTGCTAAACTGATGTTGAAAAATATTTGGCCTCGTGGTGATTATCTTTGTACCAAATTGCAGAGGAATGTCAGTCATCTCCTCTTCTTTGACCTGTTAAACACTTCTTTCTAATATATTATTGACTTTTATCAGATTGAAATAATATAACCAACAAGCCTTTTCAATTTTCCCTATTAAACTTCTCTGGGCTTGTGTGGTTTTTTTTCAACATCATATTCTGAATTTCAATTCACCCTCTGCTCAAGCTGTGATTCTGAGCTCTGAGTTATTTAGTGCAAGTGCAGTTTGGTTTCAGATTTACTACACGCTGCATCACATTGTGCAACCCACCATGGCAGAGCACTGCATCGAGATGAAAATAAAACCCCCCACAAGCCATGATTCAGGTCATTATGTGCAAACCAGTAATTGCACTGGCGTAATTTCTCAAATCGCAGCCTCCAATCTCTCCATCCCTTCAGCACCACTGATATGTGAGGACAGTCCTCACTCCTGTGAGCAACCTCTCTGAAGTCTAAGGATTGCTTCTGCATGAGCTTGACACTTCTGAAATATTTCTTATATCTGGGGGGAGAGCAGGTGTGGTGAAGTTGGTGTGGATTTATCTCACGCCCACCAGCCCCGGTGGGAGCAGAGCTGGCAGCCACTGGGAACTCTTGGGAAGTTCCCTTATGCATCAGTAAGTCAGGCTTTCACGTGTTGCGAGGTCTGGTGGTAACAGGAAAAGTCACATAGATGTGTGAAACCTGACCACAAAAAGCCAAGCATCAGCATACATGGCATAATATTAGAACTGCAGTAACTGTTCATATTTACCTGCTGCATTGTCTGTGAAAACATGAGGAGCACCTCTGGATGGCCTGTCTTCACTGCACTTGACCATGCTTGAGTACAATGGTCAACAGCCAAGATTGTTAAATACGATAAAAAGCAGGACTTGGCCTTGGATGTTGACCAGCACAAATTAATGTATCCTGTTTGGTGCCGGTTGCAGCCAGCTGCTGAGTCACAGCCCATATCACATCCTTGAACTCCACTGACCGGGGCTGTGAACAGATAAGCAGGGTAAAGTGATGCAAGGCGAGTCATGAAAGAACCTTTACTTGGTATAAAGGTCTGTGCCCAATTGTTCTGGTTCACACAGAGGTCTTAAAGAATATAAGGTGTGCAACTAGTGCAAGTATCTGTGCTTTTCCTTCTTAGGAGGCAGAGCTGGCTCTTGGGCAGTGAAAGTAAACCCTGGATTCAAGTGTCTTCATACAACAGGGGATGGAAGACCTGGACCAAGATCTGGAAGTGGTGGCTGGCATCCCCCTGCCCATGTTTGCTGCAGGAATGATGAGTGCCCAGACCCCCTCACCCCGCCGTGGTGAGCAGCTTGGGGACCCTCACCCTCCCCACCTCCCCCTGCAGCCGCACAGCCTCTGCCAAGCAGCCGCTCCCCTATGCTGCTGCGTGTCTTCCAAACAAACGGCAATGTTGACACAACCAGCTGCCGGTGTATGGGCACAAGCGGCTCCCGCACTGATCCAGCTGAGCGCTGTGCCAAGGACCGCCGGCGGTGCCAGGAGGCAGTGCCAGGAGTGGCTGTGTTTCACTGACTGCACCTTTTTTTCCCATAGAATCTCAGGAGCCTTCTTGCTCCTTGATAAACCGACCCCACGCAGGTTCACAAAGAGGTGTAGGAAGCTGGTGGTCACATCCTGCCCCCAATCTCTTCCCCACAGCCCCTCTCTTTTCGTATGTCCTGCATCACTGGATTTCCCCCAGGAGACACTGCAGCACCTGTGCCTCTTAGAGCTGGGTGGCTTTTAGTCCCAAGGCAGAAAGCAAAGTGCACTAAATTAGGCAGACTTCTGGCTCTGCCTCCAGCAAGGTTGGGCACAGCAGCTCTGGCAGGCAAAGGCTTTCTCATGTTCATGCTGAACTGGTGTCTATTTGAAATAGTTACTGGTACAGACATCTAATTCCCTTCCTCCCAGCATCACGCCGGTGACACCTACATCTTCTCACCTTGGGGGGGTCCATGCTCTGCAAGGGGGCCTTAGAGGTGATGGAGAACAGAAGGAGCCGCACTGAGTGGGGGAAGAGACAGGAACTGAATATGTTTTGTGAAGGAAAACAAGTAAAGACAACAGAGAAAAAAAATGAAAGTAACTGGCAGAAATAAAAATCTTTCCAGCAGAGGAAAAGAAGACAGATGGGAAGACAGGGAAGAAACAGTGAACAAAGAAAGAAGTGCAAAGAAGTCAAGGAGAGGTTGGGGGAAGGCTGTGCAATCATTTGGCACTGGCTCCTTGCATTAGTTCCCCGAAAATTGCGCAAAGCGGGGGCAGAGAGCTGCAGATTACTGAAGTGTAGCACCACAATATCGTGGGCTGGCCACTAAATTACCATTCAGAGAGTCTCTTGGCTTAGCCTCGCTGCTGCCATGAGAAAGAGAGGGATGTATGCTGAAAAACAGATCTACGGGGAAGAGGATTGAGACTAGAAATTCCATTATATTCTTGGCACTTTGACATTTTTCCTCCCCTTTTGTGAAATCTCAAGGGAGCACTGCCTACTCTTGCAATAATAATAATAAAAAAAAAAGGTAGCATATGAGTTGGCATGGTAACTTCATCTACTAAGTAACTAACATGTAGGATTTGCTTCTTGATCTAGAATAATAATGTCAGCAGCCCCCAGGAAGATGCTTTCTTGTGACCAGCTGCCTGTTGCCGACTGGGTTTCATGCTTCACTCACACTGGGCGGCCTTGGGGAGACTCACTGGCGTGGAGACAGACCTGTGCTACTCTGACACTAGGGCACACATTTGCTGGCTTTCTCCACACCCTTCAGGCCAGCATTACTTGGTCATGTCCAGGCACCAGTTTGCATTTAATTACTGTTATTCTTTGGGCTTTCTGAAAGGTCTTTAGAGAGGATCAAAGGTCTGAGAACTGAGCAAACTGGTTCTGATGGGCTCACCGTGGGAGCATCGTGCTGCTGCCCAGCATGGCCAGTAGCCACAGTAACTCCTGCTCCTGAGCCCTTCCCAGTCCACAGGAATTGGCTGGGGGTGCTCTGCCGCGCCTGC
>NW_010138043.1:51857-68151 GCF_000699245.1 Pterocles gutturalis | reverse complement strand
AGACCCCCTCGGGGTGATTCTGGCCAAGCGACGCTCCCTTTCATGCCTCCAAATTGGATACGTGCACTGGTACCATGGAGGGCACAGCTGGGGAGAGCTCAGTGTTTAGGAAGCAGGGGCGACACAGGACAGAAGTGGAAACTCCTTGTTGTTTGTGTTACCATTTTCAAAATACAACAACAACAACAACAACAAAAGCTCAACACTTCAGTTTGCCCATATTTATGGCTGAGGATTAGTTGTATGGTTGGACTCCATGCATCTGTCCATCCCTCCGCTCCTCCACCCGGGGCTGGTACTCCAGGGGAAACAAGTACAAAACATGCTTTGCAAACAAACAAGGCTGCCCCTGAGGAGCAGGGACAGCGGGCCCCCAGCCCAAAAGGGAGCTGCTCCATTCTATCTGTATTTTTATGTCCCTGCAGATGGGTGTCCTTCTGAGGCTGGTGAGGGGACTGTGCAGGAGCTGTCGAGTTGCACCTGTCCTCATCAGGGATCAGGGAGGAAAGGGAAGGGCCAGGGGAGCATTCAGAGAAAACTGCTTTCTGTGGTGCAGCTGCTCCTGGGAGCTGGCGTCTCTTCTCACTTGTTGTTTTAGATTCCTGCATCCCTCAGCCCTTCCTTTACACGGGTCCCATGTAATTTATTTTGGTCCCAATGAACAGACACTGTTATACTGGTGTAAAGATGATTTGGATCACTGTGGCTTGTTTTAAAAGAGCACAAATCTGGCAATGCTGGATCTGGCCATAGGTCCACCTAGCCCAGCACCCTGTCTCTGACTGGGTGCTCAGAGAAAAGTAAGAAGAAAACAGACACATCAGATACTCTTCCAGCCTCCAACCATTTTCAGCTCAGAGGCTTCCTGCGCTATATGTGGTTTGCAGCATCCATTTAGGTTGCTAAACCTGCTTCAGGAGGTTCCTTTTCCAGGAATTTCTCCAGCTTCCTCTTGAATGCATGCAAACTTTTAGCATCCAAAACATCATACAGCAAGGAGTCCCATATGGCCACTTGCTCTCTGAAGAACCACTTTCTTCTGCTTACTTTGAAGGAGGCTTCACTCTCTGCCCCTCATTCCTCTACTGGAAGGGACAGAGCATGGTTCCTTCAACGTACAGGAGAAAACTAATTCAAAAGACACCTTTTAATTACTGTGCAGCCTGAAAAGCGAGTTATACTGCTCTGGTGACACTGGTTTTAATTCAGTGCAGCTAAGCAGTCCTGTACAGGTCTCATACCGGCCCTTGTGGTCTCCACAGCCCCTGCAGGCTCCATCCTTGTTCGATGAATTAACACAAGTCGTAGGGTACCCAAACCCCTTCTGGGCCAGAGTTGGCCCAGTTCTTCCAACATACCAGGTGCTATAATAAAATATATATCTTCCTGAACTCCTTACACAGCCTTAGACTGCTACTACCTTAGCACAGCTGCATCCTGCTAACGGTGAGCTGGGTTTGCAATCCCAAAGAGAGCGCAGTGAATGCAGAGATACCTGAGTGGGTTTTAAATGAGTAAACTCAGTTCCTGTTAGTAGTGGTCAGCTAATCCCACCGGCTCCAGTAGCCTCGAGCCACCATGTTTCTGGCTTCCCCAGCATCCAGGGGAAGCCTCCAGCCCGCCCCAAGGGATCCCACACATGCCCAGTCTGTGCTCTGCCCTTCTGGGGCCGGGCCAGCTCTGGTGGGTCCCAGCCCATGTGCCCGTACTGGGGGGCTGCTGGGGGGCAATTCAGCCTCAGCCTCCTGTTGGGGAGGAGGGCTTCATCCATGGCACAATATGGTGCATTTCCAAACACGGGCCCTTGCCTCCCTTTTAAATGCAAGGGGTGTTCGTTTTAAGGATTTTTTACGTCACACAGAGCTATTTAAAATGGCTGAGTGATCACCTCTTCAAAGGAATATTTATAAATGTTTGTATCCAGTTCCCAGTGACACAATAAAAATATATTGTACTTTAGGTAACTGCTTTGCCTAGGGGAGTCCCAATAAAATCAATGATCCTTTTTTTTTTCCTTTGAGTGAGCAATAAGCTCTAAGGCTCTTTATTTCCTTCACTGCTCAGTGACTCAGAAATATTCTTCAGTGCAAATCTCTTCCCCATAGAGTTCTCTTTATCTTTTCTGTCTGTGCTGGAGAAACAGGCTATCAAAAGGCAAAAGCAGCTACTGCATGAACTTTTTTCTTGCTTTATCTAGTCTCTAAAGAAAGTGTGAGGCAAGCAGGGTTTTCTGAGAGTTGCTTCAGGGTTTCCAGATGAGCTTTGTAAATGCAGAGTGATCAGGCTCCATTTGCAGCCTTGAATGGGTTTCAAACCCTCCGGCGCTTGAACCCTCACCAGAGGTGTCTGTGGGGTGCTCCTGGCTCGTGGTCCCCCGCCATCGCCCCACCGAGGAGTGGTTACACACCCAGAGCAGGAGCAAGGGTCTGGCAGCATTGGGGTGGGAAGCAGCGAGCAGAAGCGGTGGGCAGCCTTGGGGGACTGCCTGCTGACCAGGTGGTGGTGCGGGTTTAGTGTCCTTGAGAAAAACATTGGCTCGAAAAGGAGAGATGGAGAGTGTGCTTTATTTTTCTTTTTTGAGGATCACCTAGTAATGCAAGGAAAAAAAACTGTGACTCCTGTATGTCATGGTGCCTCCTCCTGCCTCTCGTGAGCACTCCTCAATCCTCCTGGTGCCAGTGCTGGGCTCAGTGTGTCCCTGTGGGGCTCGGAGGCACCATGTACCCTCCACAGGCTGACTCAAAGCGATGATGGGGGAGGCAAACAAAAGGAAGCTCAACTCTGTTCAGTGATGTTTTTCCTTCACACAGGGCATGCAAGAGGCCATGGCAACCCAGCCGTGCCCAAAGCCCTGCTGCTGCTGCCAAGGAAGGGGTGAGGGAGGTCTCACACCTTGGGGATGGAGCTGCTGTGATGTACTGGCAGGGACTTCTGCTGTGCAGGTAATCCATGAAACATCTCTGCTGAGGGACTTCACACCTCATTTCATCCTAGCAAGAAATCATTCTTCTCTTTGTATGGGCCACCTGTACAACTGCAGTGTAACCCATGGCAGGCAGCAAAGGGCCCCACCGAGGAGGAGTCATTAAAGTCACATTATTTTTGGAAGGTGAGAAGTGGTACAGAGTAGGTGAAATCCCTTCACAACTTTTTTTTTGTGTCACTGAGAGCTCCTTAGGGTTATTTTTTAAATTGATGTTAATGATTCGTAAATATTGCTGATCAGATGATGGTTTCCAGCTGAAGCATGTGAGCTAACAAAACTCCTTAACTACCGTCAGTGCTGGGACTGCTGGCTTCTCCACAGCTGTGTGCAGTATTCCTAAAGCAAACCCATCGAGAGTCGTTGAATTTGTGCTTTGGGATAGTGTCAGGGTGAGCTGAGCTGTGATGCTGTCCGTTCCTTGGTGGGTGACCCTCCGGAGGGGCAGGGGAGATTGGAGGGAAGGAGAACTGGAGCTGAGTGTGGGTGAGTGTGAGTACACAAAGCTGCTAAAAAACTCCTGGGAGAGACAGCAGCTGGAGCAGAGGGCTTTGGGGTGAGAAAGTTACTCTAGCCTGAGCTGGGAATGGGTCTGCACGTTGCTGTGCTGGTGCAGTGCTCCAGCAGGACCCTCTCTGGCATGGGAACCGCCTTTCCTCTGGTAACCTGAAGTTAGGCAAGGCCACTGGAATTCTGCTTTTATTGTTTAATCTGCTGATTTTCTGAGAACTTCTGGTGTTTGTACCCCTTGGGGTACACTACTGGAACCTGGAACTGCAGTGCCTGAAGTGCTTTGGAGCTGGCGAGGTCTGAGCTGTATCCCTGCACCGGCAGGTTGCTGTGGATGTGCTCATGTGGAGCGACAGCTGCTGCAAAGAGTGCCTTTGCTGCTCCTCTTGTGGGTCTGCAGGGTCCTTCAAGTCAGACCGTGTAAAAAGGCCCCAACCTTCCACAACTGAGCTTTGAGGTCTGCCTTCAAGCAGCTTTTGCTCTAGGGTCTCGGGCAATTACTTCTTCTCTACCAGGTACCTGTAAAAGCGACTTGCAGAGATGTGACCGCAGTAGGTTTCTGACTCTGTGCTGCTGCTGCTAGGAAGAAGCCCTGTGTCAAGTGTTCTGTGTGCTTATTTTAAAGTAAGGTCTTATCCCTCAGAGGAGAAAACCAAAGCAACAACACAACAACTTATTTTTTGTGCTGGAGCAGTTTTGATTTATGTGCTGTTTAGGCCACTGCAGCGGACCAGTGGCACCTCGATCAGCTCTGGGAACATTTGCAGAGAAACAAGACTTTCTATTTTGCATTGCATTAGGGGCATGAGGATGCTGAAATGTCATGCTGTGGATAGTTGGTGCCTGTGCATCCCCATGAAAATGAAATTACCCTGGAATTTTGCTTACTGCTTTCTGTACACTTACTTTTGAGTTTATTTCAGAGTAACTTCTTCCTCTCTTGCTCAAGCTGATGTTTTGCCAGAGATGCTCAAAATGTTCTGTGAAAGAGCCCAAGGAACAGATTTCCTGGCTGATGGAAACTGGCAAGACTCCTCCAAAGTCAGGTGATATTAGGAGACAATAATTTTGGATTGCTGTTAAATAGCTTACAAGTCTCTAAAGTAGTACATGAAGTTGTCTAGCAATGTTATCTTGTAAAGTTATATAAGCCTGCAATAGAAAATGTTTTAAAACTTGGCTCCCTTTGCTTTCCTAAGAGTAATACTATACCATGAGATGTATCCATTCAAAGGCAAAAAGGTGACTTTTAAAAATTACATTTAATGTGGTTTTTTTTGGTGTTTTTTTTTGTTTTTTTTTTTCTTTAAATTGAGCCTCCTGGTCATCTGCATGAACAGCTGAGTCCTTTTTTATTACTAATGCTGGGTGTCATGAGATGGGATACAGGCCTGGGGCATCTTGAAGCCCAAAAGCTATAATACAGAGGTTATAGCAAGCCAGAAAGATCAGGCAGTGTGTAAGGGCCTTGCTCATACTGTGGCGATCAGGACACTTGAGGTCAGTTTGGTTCTGATGCTCCTGATAAGCTCCAATCCAACCTCTGCTCATCATGACACCCATCTCACCTGCCAGCTGCTGGAGGCAGAGCTTGTCGCTGCCAGACAGCCCCATAATGGACAAATGCTTTAAATTTTCTCAAACTATTCCCTTATAAAGTCACTGCTGTAGTGGTTTTTATATTGCAGGGATCACACGAGGCTGGTGTTCATTTGGGGTTTGCCTATAACAGAGTTTTAGATACCATGTTGCCCAGCTTTTGTAGGACATACCCAAGACAATTCTCTCCTGTGCTGTTTGCACAGCTGTGGATGGACTTGTGCACTGTAAGATCTCAGCAGTTTTTGTTACATCTGCCCATTTTATTCTGAACATCTGCTGCAGGCATTCACAATAAAAGCTATTTAACTGCTGTTGGCTAGACTTACCTCTCTTCTATAGACCCTGACCTATCCTTAGTGCTCTATTGCTAAAGCACTCTAGCTTGGTGCCAAGGATGCTGGAATTCCACTGCTCATCCTGCGCAAAAAAAAAAAAAAAAGTGCTATTCTCTGTGGATGAAGCCACCAGATTTAGGAAAACTGCTGCCTATGTAAGTAAATCCATCAGAAATTCTCAAGGAATCATGATTCTAGGAGATGGTATGAGGATAGACTGACTTTTTTCCCCTCTGTTTTTAACGTTTTTTTGCTGCTAGCTGGTTCCAAGTAGGCTGTCAGTATGCTATTGCATCCTGATTATCACTCAGGAGATAAATGTTATTAGATAAGCCCAGATCACTAACCATGCTGTCAAAACCTGGAACTGTAGTTGCCATGAAAAAGGCCAGTTCCTGCAGAGAAGTGAGTATTGGTTCCAGCTCAGGGAAGGAGAAACATTTGATTTTGTTACTCAGTGGTAGCAGTGAGCATTTCTTAACTCATGAATTAATCGCATTTGGTGTCTGGATGATTCCTCTGGATTTAGGTAACTAAAGATTTCTAGCAGAGCAGAAATCTTCAGCCTGAAAGAGAGAAAGGAGGGGAATTTAAGAGAGGTCTATGAAGTCATAAGAGGCAATGGAAGAGTTGAATGTGGGATGATCATACCCTTTTTCTGTCAGTACAAGAAATTAAGATCATCAAGTGTAATTAGCAGGAGGTTGGCTCAAAATGTAAAAGAGGTTAATTTTTTCCACACAGCGCAGTTCAGCTGTGAATTGCACTGCCAGGGGATGTTGTAGATGACAGAATTTTACGAGGATTCACAAAGTGAGTGATTCATTGCAGTGAAGGCAATTAAATACAATAACGGTCTTCTGGCTCAATAAGACCTTAAGTCACAGATTTTTTTGGGTGGGGAATGAGGGAATAATACCTGGAAGAAAAAATAAATCACTATATGCATGCTCCATACCTGTGTTTTTTCACTAACCTTCTCTTGTTGGCTACTGTTGGAGATTGGATGTAAGGGCTAGATGGACCTTCAGTGTCACCTGGTGTGACTGCTCTGGTGTCAGAGAATATCTGCTGTGGAAAATCTGTCTGCCCTGTCAAAGACTTCCAGAAAGACAATATAATATGGACATGTGATAGCTGCTATTCTTCCATTTGTTTAAATGATGTGGAAAATATGGTCAACGCAAGAATAGGACAAAACCCGAGTAGCACTGGAAGCCTGTTCTTGACAGTGTTGTGGGCTCTGCTTAGTGCTGTTATGCAAAAAGAAATGCCTTGGAACAGGCAACAGCATGTTTCCATCTTGATTCTTACAGTAGTTTAAATCTGCTGAGGAAATGTTGAACATCTTTTTTTCCCATCCTCAGGGGAAGATTCCTTTCCCAGGCTTGGCTGAAGAGATGTAGCTTTGTTTTGAAGCTTTCTTTACAGAGCTGCTGTAAGAAAATGGCAGGAATTTTGTCCTGGATTTTTTGCTCTGAGTCTTTACTTTGTTGGCAATCGCTTTGAAATCCTCTAAGGTGATATTTGCTTGTGATTAATACCAAATTCTACCTTTAGGCTGATAAATGTGTATTTTGTTTCAAGTAATATCTATTCAGCATAATGAATAAAAAGGTCTACTTAATGTTTTCTTTGTTCTTCATAGCTAGAGAGAATATTTCCATGTCAGTTTTGACTTGAGTTACTTTAGTTGCAACTGGTTCACTTGTAGGTCTCTGAGGTTTGGAAGGGATTTCACTTACCCTTTTGTGCTCACCACCTCACACTCCTGGGCAAACGTGTCAATAATGTTTAGCTCTTTTCTCATGCTGAGCAGATCACTGCTGTCTCCATCTTGCCTACTCGAGCTGATTTTTACAGCTGGCATCTCTAGAGGTACATTCTAGAAACCTATCTGTAATAAGTCCAGGCTATGGGCTGGAGCTTTCTCCAGGCTTGATCTTCAAGGTCCTGACTTCTGGCCAAGACAGTTTGGTTAGGACTTGTCAGTAGAGGACCACTAACTGGTCCAAGGCTCATAAATAGCTCTTGGCATGCTCTTTGCTCCACCGGAGAAATATCTTCTGACAGGCTGAGCTGTCAACCTTGTCCTCCATCTAGAGGCTCCAATCCTCATCTCCATTTCTAGAACTGAGAAACCAGCTTTTCCTGGTCTGCATGCTTCTATCTCCTAGACCCCTGTCGCTGTCAAAGTCAGAAATCCCCCTGGTCCTGTGCACTGGGAGTATGAGGAGGGTGAGGCATCTTGTATAGCAAGTATAAGTCCCATGTGCACCTTTCTCTTATGTTTACAGTAAGAGGAAGAAACAGCAAACAATGTGCAAAGCTAAGGAGAAATGGCCACTCAGTCAACCTCTTTGTTGTATGAGGATGGTACAAAAATTGTTTTGTTTCTAGTTTTTACATTAGCAATTCAGGTCTTGTCTATCCTGTTTGTTTTTTCTTCACTGGAAAACTAATACTATTATGACAGTGCAAGTAAAAGCTGACGAATTTCGAGTAGAATTGCTTTTCCTACAAAATGTTTTAAGCAGTCTGTATTTAGCTAACATTTATCTAGCTCCACTTCCAACGAACATTTGGAAGAGAAAATCTTTGCAGTTCAACACCTCCTCCTCTCCCCCTTTCACTAGAAGCTGCAAAACCTCCCACTCCACTTCTCTAGATCTTCTGAGGAGACCTCTGCCAAAACACAACTTGATGTTTGGTGTTTTTTTAAGTAAGAAAAAGCAGAAAACAAAACACTTCCAGCCTCCCATACACTAAGAATCAGAACAGGGCATGTGTCCAATTTGTTTCCCTTCCCGTATTTCCAGAACATGTACTCGTGCAGAGGCAACCAAAGCACTCTGCTACGTGCTCTACCCACCAGCCTTGCTGTGGCTCTCTGGCAGGAGCAGTATCAAGGCTATCTCCAATGTAACCCTGTTTTTCTGGGCAGCCACCAAAGCAGGGACTTTCCCAGGCTTCCGAGTGTTTGGTAGCAAATGAGATCCTGTCTTTGACAGCTTGGGACAAACTGTTCAGCGATGCCACCAGCCCACATTGAAGTCTCTGGGTCTGCCTTTTAGTTATAATTTCTGTAGCCATTAACTGTTTCTCATGCAATTTGTGGGTGTGGAGGCCTTTTTCCAAAGCAGAGCATGTCCAGCCTTCCCAAGGGCTTGCCCAGGAGGTGGCAGGCAGGGAGCATCTGCCCCCAGTCACCTGCCACCATCAGCAACAGGCTGTACTGGGTTGAAATGGGCTGTGCCCAGGCCTTGGGAACCGGCCTCCTTGCTTCACTGTGGGTAAAGTCTGCATGAAAGAAATGGAGCAGGCTCGCAGCCCGGGCTCCTGGCCAGCCCATGGGCGAGGTCTCAGTTGGGACAATTGAACAAGCCCTGTGCAATTAGCTCCTGGCTGGTGCGGGGCGATGCCTGTGCCAGGGCCACCGAGCAGGCTGCAGGGCAGCAGCCTGCACATGCCAGGCCAGAGCTGGTGGCAGGAAACTGGAATACTACCTTTAGCTTTTATTTATTTTTTTTTTGGACCTTATTTTTCTTCTCTTTCTTGTCTAGCAACTCTCTTCCCTAAAACCTTCTGATCAGGGGAAAACTTCACTGCAGGGTCCTAACCACTAGCAGTAGCTAGGCTTTCTTTCTTCCTACCCTGCAAGAGAATTAAAATCCTGTTCCCATTGACGTGTAGGCAATGTCGGTTCCAAGATGGCAGAGAAAACCTCCAAAAGCTCCTTTTTCCACAAGTTTCTCTACCTACAAGCCCACAGCTCCCAGAAAGGCTGCTACTCTTTCCAGCCTTTACCAGCCACAGGTGAGCAGCAGCTCTGGCATCTCACTCATGCTGCACAACTGGTCCCTGCTCAGCTGAAGATGCAGGGACAGTCTTGGACAACTCAAGGCTGTTTTGCTTGGGAGCTTGGCTCACCTCTTCTTTGTTTTCAGTCTCTAGACATCCTCATATGAGGTTTTCTTGCAAGGAAAATGTCTGATGCACACCTGTGTATTTCCAGTCTCCTTGTCTTGCCACTGTTCCCTCACAGGGCCACTGTAACCATAGTTTGACCAATGGTGAAGAAATACCAATGCTTCCAGTTAACTCTTAACAAAGTGATGTGAATCCATCAAACTCCCATGAGGGACCCTCATCAGGTGTTGCAAAGTAAAATGAAAGCTTCAGCATGTGGTAAGCAAGGGAATACAGAGTCCTCGTGCATCTCTGAATTGAGCGTATGTCCAATTTGCAGTGCATGAAATGTCAGCATCTTCTGCTCTTCCCCTTTCTCCTCAAACACCTCTTGGAATCCTATGGTCCCACAATGTGAAACCTGCTTCAAGCCTGTTGTCTTCTGCAACCTTTCCATGAGCAATAGCACAACCTGTCCAACATCCCACATCTACCAGACCTGTCTCAGGACAACTCAGATGCCACTCTAGGGCTTGCAGGCTAAACACATGAATCCTTACAGAAATTTCATTACTTTAGGAAGCACAGGCAAAAAATCCCCCAGTCACAGACAGTGGTAGGACCCTTCTTCCCCATCACAAAGGCTGTCCAAAGAACCACTTTCCAAAAATGCTTTCTCTGAAGCTCCAGGTTGGAGGTGGTGGCTGCTACCTTTCTGGGTTGACTCTTCTCTGGAAATGATGCTGGTAACTACATTAGGAGGACAGTCCTGAAGCTTTTCCCTGTCCTATTTAACTTTCTGAGTAGCTTGTAAAAAACAAAAAAACAAACAAAAAAAACCAACAAAAACTTCACAGCTTGCAGGTGTAGATGCTGGGAGAGTGGTAACTCATGAAGAGCACCTTGATGCTGAGTGGACCCTCTTGGTAAATTACGTTTAAAGGAAGCAGTTTGTTTGTGTCAGAATGGCCAAATATAGGGACCTTAATCCAGAAGCAAAGAGTTGGGGCCAGGCTTATTGTGTGGGAGGGGGTTTCAGGGAGGCCAGCGCTTCTGAAAGCTGCTGGAGATGCAGAGGGGGAAAGTCACGGTGGACAAGAAGAAGAGGAGGTACGGGTGCATGCTGTGGTGATCGCTGAGAGCTAGTGCAATTCTCTGGTGCATAAAGCAGAGAGTGAGTGGGAGTGTTGAGATTGTGTTTTGTCTGTTTGGTCTGGGGCAGCTGCTGTTTGGATGCTGTATCCAGCCCTTGTGTGTCTGGGTTTCCTGATCTATCCTACTTGCTGGGCAAGGGCAGAGTGAGGAATGGGGGAAAGATAGGAGACTAAGCCTCGTGTGTGGCCTGTGATCACCCTGCCTAGTATTAGGCACCAAAGTAGGGTCTCAAAGGTAGGAGCAGGGTTGCCTTGTATGGTTGGTTACGAGAGAGAAGATCCCTGCTGCTCAGCCCTGAGGCGTGCAAGTTGGGCATAGCTCTGGGTGGGGCACCCTGCTCAGTGCCTGACCCAAAGCAGTTAGGGGCATATGGCACGTACACCTTCGTGGGAGCAGGCTGCTTGGGGGAGGAGGTGACAGATGAGCATGTGGCTGCATCCAGCCACTTGCCATTGTGCTGCCCAGGGTGCACTGTGAATTGAATGGCCATTAACCTCTGCACTGTTAACTGCCATTCATCTGTCTTAATTACAAGCAGAAGGGATGATGGTGCCTTGCAGAGGGGGAAGTGATGCACATAGTGGTTATGGAGCATGGAGCTCGTTCACTGGGTCTAGCCTGAAACCAGAAGGAAAATGTGATTCCCTTCTGAAACAAAATCAAGCCCTTTAAAGACAGAGAGGACTGGAAAGCTCTGAGGGGAGCTAGCACAGGGCAGGGAGTGCCCTGGTTACAGCTGGGATTTTCCATACTCACAGGGGAACAGCGGCTTGAAAGAGTTTGTCATAGAGCTGTCTGGTTTTGATGTGAGATTCTGTCCTGGGCTGAAGGAGAAAATTCATCAAGAACTTTAATCACCGCAACTGGCAGTGGAGCATTTGCTGGAAAGATAAGCACACTAAGTGCCTTGTCAGTTTTTGATTTTTTTAAATTATTTTTTTAAATGGGTAACTCAGCTTCTCCCCTCTCCCTCCTGTAGGGTGATGTACTGCAAAGACTATGTGATATGGAGACAAATGGAGGGAGGGAAACTTCTGTCTGACCATGTGGTTCTTCACCCATTGAGTTTCTGTTTCAAGACAGTCAGTTTCAAACTAAAAATGCCATTTAGACACTTTTTGTCAGAAACGCTGATATAAAGCTTTGGGTTTTTTTGTTTAAAGTATTCTTTTCTTCAGTTGGAACTGTTGACTTTAACTCAGCATGTTTTCGTTTGGAGCAGCACAATATGTCAAACTTACAATTCACTGAATAGTGTTTTTCTGACCTGCTCTGACTAAAGAGCCCCTGTCCCAGAGGCTAACCAGGTTGGTGAGCAGCCCTGCCCCTGCAATGGCCAGATGACTGTGACAAGGCACAGCACACTTCCATGACAAGTGGCCGGTGCTCAGGGTGATGGGGGGTGAGAGCAGGTGCTGCAGGGGCTCATCTTCATCACCTCAATGGGTGACCTCCAAGGGAGGGTGAGGATGGAGCTGGCAAAGCTCCATGCCTAGGTTAGCTAGGGACCAGATAAGACTCAGCATTGACAGAGGCTAGCTAATGTCTCTTCAGAAGATTAATTTGAAGTGCTTATACTTAATTGGGTTTTCCAATTAACTGTGTCAGCCCAAGGAGAAAACAAACCAGCATGTTGCTGCAGATAGCCAGCTCCAGCTCCCTGAGCAGTGGTGAGGAGGGCACAGCAGGGTGAGATGTGGAAAATGAGGCTGAAAAAGCACCATACTGCAGCACTTATAACGGCTGTGATCAATCAGCTCTTTGATCTTTATCCACCAGCTGGCAGAGGTGACAGATGTGCTGAGCGCCTCTTTCACCCCAAGAGCCTGGCACAGCCATCATTCGATGGCCAACATGACCAGCAAGCCCAGGCCAGCAGGATCCCCACCCAGGGGAGCAGTGAGTGGCAGGGTTGTCCTTTGGGATTGTAATCACAAGGTCAGAGGGATTAATTAGTGACAGCCCTGTGTGGTTGAGAAAGAAGGCAGAAGAAATACTTGTTGTCCGTCAGGGACAGAGTTAATTTGAAACCCAGGCCTGCTAATGGAGTGCAGCTTTGGACACCTGAAGCTGATACTCCTATGGCATCCTGGTATCCTTTCTACCTCCTTTGCGACCTCCTTGGCTGTCTGATCAGATCCTACATATCCTAGACATTGGGCAGCCCCGCATAGCTGGGGACCAAGGGTGGGGGAGGCAAGGTGGCAGCAGCTTCCATTTAGATAACTGTAAGCTGCCATGGAAAGTGGCACCTTTGGCAAAGGGGAGCAAAAAACCTGTTCTTTTTGTTGTTGTTGTTATTGTCTTTTTTTGTTCTTCCACACTTGACAAAACCAGGCTTTGTACTCAGTCACTGTAAATAAACAGAATTGCACCTGGGACACATCTTAATTGAATTATCAATTTTTCCAGTGGAGAAACAACCCTATGAAGTCCTGACTATTCGTTAATAGTTCACTCCATAAGTATGACTAAATAATGCTATTAAAGACACTCCAGAGTAAGACTATAATAATGCTATTAAATAACTTGCTTTCAGTGTTTACCTACAACTGGGCGGGCAGGTCCATGACCGCGATTCCTGCAGGAGCACCTCAACCAAGCTCCTGGAGGTAAATGGAGTGGTCCCAGGCTTTGATTCAAGCCAGGTTTCCCTCCAGGTTTGGCCACTTGTGAGCACCAATGGAGGCATATAATGATGTCTCTAGAGGTGATGAAAGTCTATGCTAGGAGACTGTCCTGTGTCCCTGTCTCAGAACACAAGTGTGAAAAGGGGTCAGGACTGCAAAGCATCAGGGCAGGCTATAGGCGCGTAATGCCAACCTGTATAGAGGAGGCAAGTCAGAAATAATTAACCTTATGTAATGAGGCTGAAAGGCGATACACATAAAATTGCTGAAGGGAAACAGTCTTTCCCCGGTACATTGGCTGTGGAGGTCATTAGCTCAGTGCTGTGGTGGCAAGTCCAAGAGTGGAGCAGGTAGGTGCTGCCCCTCATCCCTGCTGCAGGGGTTGGATTCAGGCTAGATGATCTTAGAATCCATTTGAAAGCATTGCCTTTTTTTTTTCCTATATTGAAAAAAATCTATATTCTACATTTTTTCTATATATGAAGAATTATACATAACCAATATTGAATCCTAAAGGCTTCCATACAAGTCCCTCTCACTGATGCACAACTTTTGAAATTTGATTGCAGTTGTAAGAAGGTGATTTCTTGGGATGTGTTGGTAAGCTTAGTAGTCACTAGGGATATTTGAATACGAGACGTAAGAAGAGATGATGTGTGGCTGATCCAGCATAGCCTGGATAACATCACCTCCTGGCACATTGTTAAAGTGCCGGGTGCTTGGCTCTGTCCCTGCGTAGGTGAGCTGCTGGCCTGGAAGGGTTTCAGGGTGACGCTCCCTTCCATGCTGACATTTCAACTAGGTGCAAATGGCATGAAGTTGTCCTCTGTTTAATGGGGAAGGTCATGTCTGGGCACTGTTTCAGGCTCTCTGCAGTTCCCAGTTGCTTTAGCAAACATAACAGCTAGGGGATGATGTTTTCATTGCAGCTCCAGCTGTTAAAATAGCTGTCTCCTGATGCCCAACAGAGGCAGGACAGTGGCTTGGGGATTAATCCATAGTGTTTGCGGGATTTGTATTTTATATTTTAATTTATATTAGATTTTTTTTTTCTGCAGTCTCCTGATGTCATGCATCTGCTTTTACAGGAATGTGACAGGGCTTTTAAAATATGTGTGGCAGATATGGAATAGAGCTGTATGACTGGGTACAGCTTGTGTGCAGGCAAAGCTGGTTCAAAAAACTCCGGAGGTAAATCAAGCATGTGAAATTTGAGATTTTGTAAAAAATTTGGCTGAGTTTGCAAACAGTGTAGCTAGCTTTAAAAAGACTTGAGGGCTTTTTGGTCTTCAAAATAGCACAACCAGATGGCAATAGGCTATTTTTGAACTTTGGTTACATAATTTTGCTAAATATTTTTCTTCCCTCTGCAATTCAAAATTGTCTGTAATTCAAACTCTGCTGGTGCTGTGTGTGGTAGTCTCCTGTTTTTTGATGTGCTCCCTGTTTCAGGGAGCAGCCAGTGCCAGGCTACCTGCAAGGTGAGCAGAGCTGGGAGTCGAGATGGCCCCAGGCAGGATGTGCCCTCCCCAACAGCACAGTCCTCTGGGGACCAAAGGCACGAGCAGCGCGAGGCTGGTCGTGGGGTCCATCGACAGTCCCAAACACAGAAAGTGATGAGCCAGTTCTGGGCAGGGTGCAGGTGTAGGTCCCAGGTGAGGCAAGTTGGAGCCAGGAAGGAGTTTTGGTGCACAGACCGTTCAAGCTGTCTGAGGGGAACAGCAATGCTTAGGAGAACAGAAGGTGATGGATTTAAAAGAGCCCCAAGAGGTCCATAAATGGGACCAATGCAAAGGGACCATAAATGCTGCTTTAGGGGAAGGCATGAAGCTCTTTGTGCTTCCCATACCATTCTCCCACATGAGAATATGATCATCTTGGAAGAAAAAACTTTTAGTTCCCCTAGTCTTTAGCATCCATTGCCATTACGTGAATGGTGAGAAGGGAAGAAACTGTCCCTTTGCAACTCCTAAGTGACAGGGCTGCAAAGCTCCAACTGAAGCAAGCCTTGCCTGAGAGCATAAGGGCCTGCTGACAAGGTAGAAATCACACTTCTCTGAAAACCACGTAAATAGTTTTATAGAGCATTTTTCTTCTTTGGGAGACCTCAAAGATCTTTATGAAATAGGTCAATGTTTATTTTTCTTGTTTCAGCCTTCAGCATGACTAGAACTGAACAGTCATTTCAGATAAGGAGGGTTTTCCTATTTTTCAGTCTGGCTTTTGCATGAAGCTGCAGTGGGTGGTTTGCTTCCCTGCTTCCTTGGTGCAGTTGGTCACCAGCTTGGTTTCTCCCATGCTGAAGATACTTGGAGACCTTCAAAGGAGGTGAAAACTCAATTATGTTTTAAAGGAGTAGCTTGGAACAAATTTTAGTAAATGACAATTAAAACGTGCTTTCTGAAAGACTGAATTTTGTTTTAATAATGTAAAAAAAAAATCAGGTTGCTAGCATCCTATTACTCCATAAAAATAACCACAACTCATAATAATACAAACAAAATATGTACCTGGTTTTCCCTCTTCCTAGTAATATTTTCCTGTTGATTAGGTCGTATGCATGCATTTGTCATGTGTTCCCAGTTGTGCTGTACATTCATCATTCAGAACAGCAAAAATCTCCTAGCACTAGACAAAGCTGAAAAAATACCAACAGATGATTTTCCACCAGAAAAATTACATTTTTTGCAAGACTATTGCTTTTAATTGCAGTATTTTGATAATCTAACTGATACTACTGGAATGGAATTGCTGAGGATGGAGAATGGTTCAGAAGATCTTTGTTCTCAAGTTTGGTTTTTATATAAAAATTAATGCCCTGAAATTTTTTCTTAAATATTTGACTCAAGTGTTTGGTTGAAATCAGGTCTGTTCTTGAGATTTTTAAATAGGGCATTTTTAACAAAGCAGAATGTTGGTTTCCTGCCCAGTACTTGCAAGCTCTCCTCTCAGGTGGCCCAGTTCTGACCTCCGCACACCAGTGCTCCTGTATAATCACCCTGCAATGACTCCTGGGTCAAGTCAGCACAAACCCCATCAGTCTTTGGATCAGTGAGACTAGGGCCTCCTTTTAGGCGTGGGCTCAGTCTTGATTTTTCCATTTCTCTGGACTCCCTACAGGGTTACCATTACCTTCTATGTCCTTGGGAGTTTAGCCCTGGCTCTGGCAT
>NW_010138043.1:0-51840 GCF_000699245.1 Pterocles gutturalis | reverse complement strand
ATCCCCAATAGGGCCAAGAGCCCCAAGCCCCCAGCCACTTGCCACAAAGAGCTCAGGGAGGGAAAGCTCCCACAGTCACTTGCAGCAGGAGAGGGAGGCAGCCTTCTTTTTTTTTTTTTTTTCTTTTTTCTTCAAGTGTCACAAAATAAATGCATCCAAACACAAATATTTCTGCAGTATCACTGGAGACAAAGAGAGGGATGGTTGTCTCAAACCAGTATACTCAGCTCAAAAGAATAACAATTTTTTTTTCAGGTTGCTCTGATTATGATTTCTTAAAATATTTTGATTTGGGATTAAAGCCAAAAAACCTGAGCTATTTGCACAGCCTGAATCAGAACTCTCTGGAGTGGGGTGTTGCCTCTGTCTACTGGAAAGAGATGATTCCTCAAGCTACAGAAGTCTCATTGTTCAAATCTCTCCGTAACATCTCTGCTGTCATTCCCAGTGTAACATTACCCCATGCCACACACCATACGTGGATCTGCCAGGTCTTTCAAGGTCTTCTGCCTTCTCCATGTTTGTGAGACTACTGACTCTGTCCAGGTGGGGCTGTGTTTGTGCTTGCATCTGGAGCACCTCATGAGAGCTAAGGGCATGGCAAAGTGACTGCGCAGTTGTGAAAATCTTGTCTGGATTTCTATGTCTGTCCCCTCTCCTCACCCCTTCCCATCTTCTTCTCTAGTTTCATGGCCCAGCTCAGACAACACTGCCACTGGCTGTGCAAACTGCTGGCACTTATCTCCTGGGAGAAAAACTACGGACCCTCTGGAGCTGACTAGGCTCAAAAAGGGTCACCCAGAAACAGTGGCATCCCTGTGTACAGGTGGTTCTCCCTAGAAAGGAGATAGTTCCTCCTTGGTCCCACCGCTGGCACGCCACTGCTGCAGGACTGGTGGGAGGACCACAGCAACTGCACACAGGCCGTTGGTTTGCAGGAGCCTGGCAGGCTGATGTGAATAAGCTTGCAGCCAAAGCAGTGGGATTTTCATGGACAGAGGTGCTTGGGAGGAGCTGTGTGAGGATGAGCACCTTCCTCTGGGGCTGCTCATCCCACCACCCAGTGCAAATCAGCTGTGGCATAAGATAAGCTGTGGATAAGAGCATACCAGAAGGATAGGACCAGGGCTTGGAGCTGTGCTGCAGGGAGCGGGAAGGAGAGCATGCCAGGCCCTGGGGCAACATGTGGGGCTTGCCGTGGCAAAAGGTGAGCATAGTACTTCATTAGCATGTTCAATTAATGTTTTACTGTGTTTGGCGGTGAGGAAGCACCCCACCATGAACCAGCTGTAGGACTTGTCTGTAGACAATGTCACTAGGTTATTCATCAGAAGGGCCAGGGTGTTAAAAAACTGAACAACCCATTTGTCTGAGCCTTGGCAAGGTGGGAGTTGCTCATTCCCTTCAGGGGAGTGCCATCAGCAGTGCACCAACTGCTTTTTAACAGGGTGCAGAGCCTTTCTCTATCAGGCTTACAAAGTTTCTTCATTCTAGTGGGTATGAGCCAGGTCTCCTTTCTGGCCAACACCTCACAAATGTGCTATTTTCCGAGCTCGCTGGCATGCTCAGAGCTTGTCTTTTTGGAGTAACTCAGGAGTAACTAGTTTTTTCCGTAGCAGCTATCTGTTTTTATGCATGATCCATTTTATTCTAGGTTGAATGCCCTGTTCTGTTTTAGCATAACACACTTTGGATGAGTTGAGATATTTAAGAATGGGGATTGAACTTACAGTTAACACCCTACTTGAGTCTGATGTGCCTTTCAAGGGCAGGCATGGCCCAAAAGTCAGGCCAGGAGCTATGGAGCCAGTGGAGACAGTTGCCCAGCGGGAAGCCTTTGCTGGAGCGGGACTGAGCTGTGCTGATGGGGTTGGATCGGTGCTGTTTGGTGTCAGAAAGATAAAGAGAGGGTTTCATTCATAGTGATGGTGAAGGAGAAGTCTTTCACCAGCTTCAGGGCTATGCCATTTTTTTCAGAAGACAATTACTTTTTTTTTTTTTTAATGCTGCAGGGCTCACTGATGAGCAGATGACCTCATTGCAATGCTTTACTGAAGCAGTTATGGGTAGAGCAAGGCTGTTCACTCCTGTTCTCAAAGCCCATCACCCAGTCCATGACCTGGGTGTCCCTGGGCAGTGACAAACCTGTAGCAGACCTGGCCTGAAGTGAGACAGCCACAGCCGGAGATGTGCACTGGCTCTGTGCCTTTGAATTGGGAACGCAACTCCTCCATCCACAGACATGCTCACAGTTTTAGGCTCCTCTTGGTAGATGAATTTTCTATTTTTGTCAGGGGGAGGCTCATATTTTTTTTCCCTGATGGAGTTTAAACTTCTAAGTGAGAGAGGCAGATACCTCCGGTCTGGTGAGGATGAGCATGTGGCAGCAGCAGTCAACACCTTCTGTGTCAGGTCAGCAGTAAAACAGCAAGAGACTGAACTGTGTCATGAACGTGATGGCTGGGAAGGGGATTAGGCTGAACCTGGTCCATTCGCTTTCCCCTCCCAAACACAGACACCTGCACAGCAGTCAGTCCTTCCTGGAGAACAACGGCCAGAAAGCATCAGAGATATGCAGCCCTGGGAAGCGAGAGGGCAGAGGCAAGGCCCATGATCAATATTCATGGTGGCCCCAGGGGGTTCCTGAGTCCTCATTAGAGAAAATGGCAAGTGCTGATAATATTCTCACTCCTATGCTGATGTCTGATCTTTCATTCCTCCATCAGCAGCACCTCCCACCCTGTCTGAGCTCAGTGTCCTGGAGAAGAGTGTGCTTAAAGGTGAGGTCAAGGTAATTTCAAGACATGCCAAAAGAAAAAGCGAGGGCAGGCTGGCAGCCAGCAAAGGGAAAATTGTCCCCATTGTTAAAAGAAGAAAAGAACATCAGAGAGTTTTTTAAAATGTCAAGAGTGGAGTATTGCTGTGTGCTCTTTGCTTATTGAGTAGAGTTTGAGTGAGGTTTGCCTTAAATATACCTTGCATACAAATACACAGAAACATGTTTTTAGTGAACTTTAAACATTAGTTATAATAGTCTTTGGATAAAAAGGTGGTCATTATTTCTTCAAGCACACTCTCCACTGCCGAGCAAATGTTCCAGTGTGGCAGTACGGTGGCTTTAAAAATAGCTCTTCACTCCAGAGCCTCCAAGTGTGGCTGGGAGGTAAATTAAATGTTTGACTGTGAGCAGTCATTGATGTGGTCCAAGAGCTGCAGCCGGCAAGCCCTCGTTTCCCTGAAGCCAGTGGAAATATAAGGCAGTGGGAAAAGCTTGCAGAAAGAGAGAAGGTTTGGGTGTCTTGAGGAAGCTCTGAGCCTTTTGGAAGCTATTTTTAAAAATCATCACTTGCTGAACAGTTATAACACCCATCATAAAAATCACAGGAAACTGGGTGGAAGGACACTGACAAGGTGTTATCTCGGGTGACATACCTGTGCCATTTCTCAAGGCACTTGTCCAGTCTCTTAACTATCCAGAGATGGAGACCCACGTGCCTCAGCTGGGCAGCTCCAGTGCTTTGCTGCTCCCACCACCTGAAGCTCTGCTGTGTTTTGTCAGAATCTCCCTTGCTGTAACTTACACACATTATTTTTGTCTTACCCACAGTAGAAATAGAGAAAAATGTATTTCTTCTTTTCTTTGTCCTTTGAATTAATCCTCTCTTCTCCAGGCAGAACAGACCCACTTCTTCCAACCTTCCCATGCAAGTTGTGGTTTTGGGTCCCAAAACAACAGTTCACCCAGCTGTTGTCTGCTCTGAACTCCCTCCAGAGACCTCACACCCTTCATAAATTGCCTCCAAACTGAGTGCAGTAAGATAAAATCTTACCAGTGTTGGACAGGCTAGAATTACTGCATGTGTCTTATCAGCAGCAATCCTGTTTGCACATCACAGTATGGTATTTGACTTTTTTGCAACAGCAAGGTTGATTCACGGTCAAGTTTTGACCCACTAAAACCTTCAGATCCTTTCTGAAGGATCTACCCAGCTGATACCAAACTAGCTTTTTATCTCCCATAATCTTGAATGCCTGTTCCTTCCTCCAGTTGAGAGTTTGAATTTGTCCTCATTGAATTTCATCCTACCTTTTTCAGAATATTTATTTTTTTTGCTTTTACTTTACATTCACTTGTGATCCAGCACAGAGCAAAGTGCCCCATATTAAAGCTATTTGTGAATATAATAAGCATCTTTTCTATCTCATTATTAATGTTAGTGATGAAGATACTGAAGGATGCAGGATCCTGCAAAGATGTCTTTGGGACTGTAAATAACCTCCAGTCTCACTGTGAGTGACTGATCACCGAGTACAGCTGAGTACAGTCGTTGAGTACTGTTGTACCCCTTAATCACAGCTGTCTGGTTCCTGCAGACTGTTCCCCAATGCGGGGGGGTCTCCTGGACCCTAGCACCACTGACTGGGTTAGGGAAGCTGTGAGCCCACCAGCGCTGTGCCAGCAAGCCCTCCTGTGGCCAGGGCAGCAGCCCAGCTCCCCACTGCACCCACCCCCTTCCCTGGGCACAGCGCTCCAGCATTATTTTGTTCTTTATCCTGGGCTTGATGCATATATATTTTCCTATGGAAATATACTTTACTGTGACAAGAGGGAGGGAAGTCATGGGAAAGTTTCATTTCTGGCAAAACAGCAATTACATGAGAAATTTCAGGAAATGTGAAAATATTGATTTTTTTTTTTCCATTATCAATTTTCAAAATATATTTTTTTTCCTTTTAGCCAAGCTTTTCTTTTCCCCTTCCTACTCTCATCACCACCTCCCCTCAGCTTTCCCTCTTTCTGCTTGCCAAGGAAAGTACAATGTTCAGATATTCTTTCCAAATCTTCCTTTTTCCACTGTCTAACCTTTCAAAACTTCAATTTGGAGAAGTTAGAGAATGGCAAAAAAAAAAAAAAGGAACTGTGAAAACAAAAATGCTGATTTTTCTAGGACATCATGGAGCCATTCTTGTGCAGGGACACAAGTAGGAGAGTCCTAGTTATGAAAAAAATAGCATCAGTGTTGCTCAGTGGCCAAGAGGAAGCAATAGGGCAGAAGGGAAAGCAATGCAAAAGCAAAATGCATTAAGAGGTGGGGAAGGGGAGGTGTTCTTCTCTGATGTGGCAGTGCATCAACAGATTCACAATTTGAAAAGGGTTGATATTCTCACCTGTCTTCCCCTTTCTTTGCCCCGACCAGGGCTATATCCCCTCAGTCTGGTTCTGCTTCCTGTGGGGTTGCCTGTGATGGAGAGCTAGGTCTCGGGTATGCTGTCGCTTTCTCTCCCATCTCTGTGGGACTAAATACAACACTGTCATACCATAGCAACACTAAGGGTTTTCAGTGACCATACCACAGTATAAAAGCCAATTGTAAGCCTTTTTTTTCCTGATATTTCATGCAAAGAGCCAAGAAAGAACTGATTACAAAAGTACAAGGGATAAACTTCTATAAATTTAAAAACCAGCACTATTACTTTTGGAGAGGGCAAAAAAAGTGACTCGAGCAGGGCTGATGACTGAAGTTCAGCTGGACAACGTCATCCCTGAGAGCAACAAGGCTGCTAATCTCATCCGCTAGATAATCCCACTCCCTGCGGAAGGCAGCAATTAAGGGCCATGTTTTCAGCAGCCCTACAAAAATAGGCTTGTTTGACTGCAGGAACTGGACAAATTGCAGCATACACAGATAGCACCATGGCACAAATGTGGATTTTCCATGTGCAGGCACATGCATCCGGAGACACTGAGGGTTCCTTCTGGGAGAACTGCTGGAAATGCATCCGGAGCAGCCTGCATACCCTGCACTAAAGGTTACAGCCATACATACAACCCACACTCCCGCGGGAGCACTCACCACACTGCCCAAGCTGCAAGGGTGACTGTAGGGGTGGCAGGATTTCAGGGCCCCCTTGCCACCTTGAAACAGAAGTTAGATTTTGCAAAGCCCCAGTTTGCACCAGCACAGCGCAGTGGGATGGGCTGCACTGCGGTATGTCCCAGTTTTGGAGAACAGTGTCTCTGAGGAGTATTTCTCCATGTCCCCATGCTCTCTACCCTTCCACAGGCTCAGGTAGAGGCTATTTATGGGTTATTTATCTTCCTTTTCCTTCCTTACTTGCTGATATCTTAACTGAAAACATTTTCTGGTTAAAAACCCAGGCTGGATGTGAACTGAAAAGCTACATCCCGAGCTTCCCTGAAATCTGTGCCTGTTTGGATCAAGGCCTGTCTATGCTCTTTAAAAAGCAAAGCAAGGAGCCCCATCCTCCGGATCGATGGAAATGCCTTCCTTGTTTTGCGAAATGGGAAGCAAGGAGGCAGCTCCTCGCATGTGGGGGTGAGGACAGCAGAGGGAAGGGAACATCTCGTGGATTTTGTCCTGACTCACTGTCAGCTTCTTTGAAGGACCTGTTATGCTCAGATGGGAGTGCATAAATACGGTGGCTTTTCTCCTTGTGCCCTACAAGTGCCAAGGCACAGAGCTGCATGTTTGGGCATATGAGTAGTGTTTTGCACAGAGCCACCTCCTGACCAAGCCCATGGCCCCAAACCTTGGTCCCCAGGTGAGCTCTGTTGGTAGCCCCTGTGGTCCATCATCCCCCCCTCACTTTGACCCAATGTTCTTGTGATAGGTGCTCCCTAAGAAGTTTTCAGTCTTATTTCTCAGCCACCATTTGTCTTAATATTGGCTCTTTACACATTAACGCCTCGCTGTAGATGGTAGGTCCTTTTTCAGTGCTCTTACATGGAGCTCTTCTGTGCAGTGTGTCATAGTTTGACCCCGCTGGCAGCGGCTGATCAGCACACAGCCACTTCCTCACCCTCCCCCTTCCCAGAGATGGGGTGAGAATTAAAGTGGTGAAGGGAAAAGAGACTCATGGGTTGAAAGAAGAACAATTGTATTCCATTTTAATACCATTTTATCCATGCATTTAATTGTTCCTTTTTTAAGAATGTGTTCTAGAGCCTTTCATATCTTTTTTCCCCACCATTCTGGCATGTGTGTGCCGCATTTGCTCTTGCCTAGTCAGGTGTGACTGCCCTGACTTCCCCAAAGAGCCTTGCTACTAGGACAATGATTTCACATGTCAGGAGGCTCCAGCAGAGATTATTTGTTCTTTTTCTCTGTCCATTCCTCCCACTACATTTGCTGACTCTAACACAACAACATCTTAGGTTTGTGATATTACTTTAGGTATGATTTCCATTTTTGTTGTCTTTATTCTCATTACCTAGCCCACCTTCTCTGTTATTGTCAGCATCAATGTTCTCACTCAAGCAAACCATTCCCTTGGTTTTGGGGAGATGCCTCACCTACCTTTAATCTACCATGCTCTCATCATATAACAGAACAGCTCTGTCCTTATTCTCCTTTTATTTTTGTACCTGAATGACCTCTGTACTATTATTTCTTGTGCAAGGTTTAACTCAGTCTGATTCTTGGCAGTCCTCATTGATTTCTGAGCCATGACAGTCAGAAATATCATCACCAGTTGCACTTACTTTCCAGGCTGCTGGGGCAGTAGAGCCTCCCATAGTGATACAACTCTTTCAGCATGTCTCTGCCTGGTATCATAACAGCAATATTTGTTCATGGCCAGATGAGTTTGTAGTAGGCACCTAACACAGTCCCAGTAGACCGTAATTCCATAAAATAATATGACTCAATCAGTTTTTACTCTGTTGCATATCCTGCCTCCTTATTTCTCTGCAGTCTTTCACAGCATGACCAGAAGCTATACCTTCACCTCCTTTACTTTCACTGTTGCATCTCCAGGATGGTGTGTTTCCTTCAGTGCCTGTGTTGCAGTCAGAACCTCCATTTCTCCACACCCCACAAGCAGGAAATTTTAACTCTGTATTCATACATTTCTATCAAAAGACATCTTGCATGTAAGGCATCTGTTTCTTCCCACTCTCTCCTAAGATCAGCCTTGACTGTGCCTGAACACCAGAAGAGGTTGCTCAGGGAGGTTGTGGTGTCTTCATCCGGGGAGATATTCAAAACCAAACTAGGCACAGGCCTTAGCAACCAGCTTTTGGTGACTCTGCCCTCTGCAGGGAGCTGGAGAGATGGTCTCCAGAGGTCCCTGCCAGCCTCACCCGTTCTACGAGTGGCTCCAGGAACGCCAATGCACTGTCTGCAGCCAATTCCATGGGAAGATGCTCTCCTTTGCTGCAGCTATCGCCCTGCTGTAGGCACACTGCTAGTGCTGCGGCTGCTCCTCTGGCTTGTCAGACAGTGACAATCACAAGGTCTGGGATTTTCTGATGCTGAACAACTTGAGTTTCTACCACCTTTTTTAAAAAAAGACTGATGGATTTTATTATGACTGGCCATGAACTGCACTTATTTCAGAGTAATTGGAAATGCCCTGGTGATTTTTTTTCATGTCCCTGTTAGAAGTGTTTTATTTTCCATTTATAGGTAAGCAAGCAAAAACATGACTCCACCAAGTTTGTTTTCAGATTTGGTATAATCAAGTTAATTACTGACATTCTTTTTGATACTCGGTAATTTCAGCCTAAAGACATGTTGAACTCAACGGCTCTAAATACACAGATATAATGGAAACGCCAATCCATTCTCAGCTGGACTGAGGTGAAGGCATGTTCACAAAATAAAACTTCAGATATGCTGCTAATATGCTAATTTAACTAATGCAGCAGCCGTCTGTTTACCAAGTGGAAAATAATTTGTAGGGTTTCTTAAAGGTTTGTCCATTGTTTTAGGCATGTTTCTCTTTCTTTCCTTGCTGAGTGAAGATCTCATTCTCTCACCTCTCAGCCTAAGGGAGCTGGAGACTCTGGTTGGGTACTTATATAGTAATTGCACAAGAGAACATTTGCTGAATAACCTGAAGCACAGAGAGCTAAGTGACTGCAGACATCTCTATCACCTCCTATTAACTGGCACACCTGTTGCATAGAACTGCTGTTACCACAGGATGTAACAGTGAAAGATGAAATAATGGTAATTGCAATCTTCCCACAAGCTATCACTTAATTTACATTTTAATTAATTTTTATAAATGTTGTGGTTATGAAATATTGAAGCAATTAAAGGCATGAAGGAAGGAACATGCCAGAGTCAATTAAGGACAGTGAGTCAAAGAAGAGGGTTTGGTTCAAGACAAAGTTCATATGAAAAATAATGCCTTGTAATTTATAGTTCTGTATATGTGACATTCTCTAAGTTCTTCTGAAACTTGAATAAAATAAGATATAGTTTTAGATTCTTAGCCATTTTTAAGACATCACAAGTTTCCTTAATCTTCAGCTAGGGAAACTGAAGCAGAGAGTTTGAACATCAGTTTCCTGAGCAAAAGAAGCAAATCTGCAATGGAGCTGGGAATCAAATCCTGAGCTGTTGAACAATCCAGATACGTATCTTCCTTACAAGAGCATCCTTCCAACTGGCACACAAAAAGGATTTATGAAAGACGTGTGTGCTTTTGTGAGCAGGGTGACGCCTTCGTTACACAGATCTCATAATCTGGCCTTTGGCTACACAACCATTTGGTATTCTCATAAAATGGCTGTTACTAATGAGAGCATTGCTAAGTCTTGTGATTTTGATATTTATTTTTTTCTTAAAACCCCAGTTCCTAGGTGCAGAAGCTTCACTTCTGTTTAAATGAAAATTACGTTTCCATCTGTCACAGCTGTATAAAATATAAAACACTGCTCCTAAACACACAGAAACCAAAACATCAAATTAAAAAGAACTTAAATGTATTTTTGAATCACACCCAGTGTACCATGCCTTGAGTTTCTCAAGCCACCTTCACGACTCTGAAGGACAGATTTGGGACACATCAGATGGGAATGAGCTAGGAGATCCTGAGCTGCTTCAAGCAGTCATGGTCACACCAACAGCACATCATCTGGAAGATGCCAAGAAGTGTCTGCCTGAAAGGAGGGGGAGGACAGCAGTGCTGATTTCACCTCTTTGGACTACATAGCGGTGCAGGTTTGAGTGCTGAACAGGGGAAAGAAGGGAGCTGGGTTTGCTATCATGAGAAATGTCAATGTCTGAGAACTAGGGAGTTTCAAAGCAGACACTAACACAAGTAACTGCTTACACTGGTGAGAGGGCTCAGCCATCAGCAACTACCAGGCTAAATCTGTGCTGAGGTGCAGCAAAAACAGAACAGATGATTTATGGTCTTTGCACAGGGAGTTGTCTGTTCCTAAATTATATTCCTATAAAGCCTATGAGGCATGACAAAGAGCAGAAAACTCTGTTTGCTTGGTTCGGGCAGACTTGGCACACAACATGGCCTTGGAGATGACGGAGAGAGAGAGAGAGAGCTGGTCCCCAGAAAGGGCTGGTCTCCATGCAGAGAGACACAGCTGCTGGGCTGGGGAACCCAGGGAGGAAAACCAGCTTTGCAGCAGCAGTCTGAATTGCAAACATCATTTACTTTTACTCTGGCTCATTTTGGTTCTTCTCTATGCCAGAGGGTTCTTTGTTCTCACAAACCTGGCTCTTGAATTTTGGTTTATCTGGAGAGCTCAGGGCAGGAAAAAGGGCTAGGAGGGTCCCTTGGAGCTGGGTCAAGGCTGGGCTTCCACGCGAGGAAGGGGCACCAGTGGGAATTGGTCTGCTCCAGGTGTCTGGGAGCCCCGTGAACAGCCAGACTGCAAGGGCACGGGCTCAGAGCTTGCTAAGACACCCTGTGCACGCTTGCTTGGGCACAGCATCAGTCCCTCAGAGAGGCAGGATAGCCATGCTCTCACAGGGGACCTTGCAGAGCCATCAGTGTGGGAGCTAACTCACCGCAGTGTGCCTGCAGGGAGCATCTCCATCCCTCGCCACTGCTCGTTGTCCTGGGCAGGCTGCAGGTCGCTTTACAGGTGTCTGCTCCCTGCCTCCTTCCAGAGCCCTAGGGATGCTCTCCCACTGCCTGGCTGCTGCCTGGATGGGGCTGCTCTTGCTCCTGTGAACCTCGGGTTAATCAGTATTTTCACACTACTATAACCAGAGAGATATGGGATCCTGGACCAGTCCTGGGCTGGGGAGAGGCTGTTCTTCACCTTCACAGCACCGTGGTGCAGAAAGCTGCTAAAAACAGGCAATTCCTGGCTAGCAGGGCTGGGAACAGGCGTGAGCTTCCTGCAGGGTTTCAGGTTGCCTCCCACAGCTGGAAAACAGGGGCTGTGGTGGCTCCAGTGGCTCTGCCAGCACCGGGGCACATGTGTGGCACCAGCTGCTGGGGTGACAGCAGGGGCGACAGCAAGGACGACTGCAAGGAGCAGCCAGAGAGACGTTTATCTGGAGGGAGGAGGCTGGGTGGAAAAAAACACAGGAGACGGGATGAAAACCAACCAGGAGAGCAAGGTCCCTGGGCCAAATCTGCCGCAGCTGCCAATGTCATCAGCAGCAGGGCTGGCGGTGCGGCGGGAGCCACCCTTTCCAAACACGGCAGAGGATGTTGGATGTCCTCCCAGAAGCAGTTCTGCAAACCCACCCAGAATGCTCTCGACACAGGCAAAGAGAAATATTATTCTCCCATTTTAAAAATAAAGAGTCTGATAAGATATCCAGAAAACGGTGCCAGCTCAGCCCTGCTCCTGCTCCTGGGGCATCCAGGGTGTCACCCTGCTTTGGGGACAGGGATACATGTTGCGCTGGGTATGGCAGTGCAGGTGCCCAGGGAATTAAGGGATGCTCTCTTCCAGGGAGCTGCCGGGAGAGCAAAGGCAGAGCGGGATGCACAGGGCCTCTTGGATTCTCAGTCTGCAGAAACAGAGCTGCAGCTCAGCCTCGCAGGAGTGGCCATCACCTGCGAGCTGCCCAGCTCACTGCTTCAGCGTAGGTCTGCTGCAACTCCTCCTGTTAACAAAGCACCTTTTCCAATATTGCTCATGTCCTTATCCCGTTTTCAAGTAGACAGCCCCTGGCTGCTGCTGTGAGGGAGGAAGCTGACCTACCAAGTGAAGCTGGACACAGGGACTGTGAGTGTCTGCTTCATTTTAAACCACGCAAAGCCATGGCCCTGAGCGGCAGGAGGTGTTCCCAGCTTTTCCTCCCATGCTGTCCTGCCTGTCACCTTCCTTGCTATCTGTGGAGGAATCCTCACATCTTCCAAGCTCCAGACGCTGCGAGCGCTGACACTTGTTCTAATCTAACACTACAGACCATTAACATGGGAGAGCAGCTCAGTGAGGAGCAGAGAAAATTTTATTAATGTTCTTTTCATGTTGAAATTATACTTCTGCTCCGTAGGCTGAGCAGTGAAAAAGAACAGCTGTGTCAATAGTCCATAATAGGAGGGGAAAAGAGTTGTTTACAACCATATTGTCTCTTAGAAAAGGTTTATAGGCTTTGTTTGAAGCTGTGAGTGGCTCCAGTGTTAAAGTATTGGGGGGGTGGATGGGTTTGCAGGTGTGCTCAGAGCATCCTTCAGCCACTGTAAGGCACACGTAACACTGAGCAGCAGTCCTAAAAGGTGAGACCAAAGTGCCAGTGAAAATCAGAGCTCAGATCCCAAACAAGATTCTTTGTTTGGGACTTGTTGTGGAATGCAAAATGCGCATATATATGCTGCTGACAGAGTGCTGTTTATGGGGCAAGATGAGCAGATCAGAGCAGACGTCACTGAAAGAGGAAAGGAAAATGTATGGGGAAATTTCATGCCCACATCCTTGTGCTGGCCACAAGGTTCTGGATCATATTTACCAGAGCAGAGGTAAAGAGTGGTGGCTGCTCAGTCCTGCAAGGACTGCAGCCTACAAAAGAGACCTGAATCCACAACCTCTTCAACTGACTTGTGTAAACTGAGGAGGATTTTAAAAGAAACAGTATTTACCCATTTTTTCGTCTGAACGCTTACTCTTGCAGTAGATCTTCCTTGTTTATTTACTTCTCTTACAATCCCAGGATAGTAAGAATTGCTTACCTTAGAGTTCATGTTGTTTATCCACTGCTTTCTTTAGCAGATAAAGCCTTAAAATAACTTTTGTAGGTAAAATACTGAAGCTGCATGTTTTAGGTAAATTGGCTAGTGATGCAGAAAGTGTTATTCCCAAATTTAGAGATATCAAATAAAAAATGCCATCTCTCTGTATTCTAAATTAATGTTTTTCCATGTAATGACCAAGGAGATTATGCCAGAGAGGGTAGGCAGAAAATATTTCTGTTTTCAGTTTTCTTGGAAATCTCTCAAGACTCCGAATGTCACAAGTTTTTCATGTGGTTTTCCTTGTATCTTATGTAGTGAGCCTCTTGTTTTCCCTTAAACATCTACTCGAAGATGAGGTGGATCTCCCTCTAGAAACATCTGCTTTTCTCCATTGACTACAAAGGGAATAGCTTGGTGTGTGCAAAGTGTTGAAGTTAATGCAGGGGACCTGCCTGCTAGGGCACCTGCCCTCCCTGGGCTCTTCTTTACCTGCTTTCTAAGAGCTTGCTCCATATCTCAACCATCGATTTTACCAAAGGCACTAAAGGGAGGATGACTCTACTTTGCTGTGTGTGTGTTTTGGGGCCATCTCTCTTGGGAAATCATTGTGTTTGAATGAGCTTGGAGATAATAAGGCCTGAGACCTCCAGTAGCCTATTTCTGTCCCTCCCCAGGCAGCTGCTGAAGGCCAAGCTCACCCTGGTTTGTTATTTCCAGGTTTCCAGTCCATCGATGCCCAAGCAATGGGTCCAGCAGCAGCCTCTCTTCCCAGCTGCTGATGCGCTGCACAGTTGCCTGTGAGCACTGCTGGTTCCAGCTCAGCTGGTGGCCGGGTACCAGTGTGCTGCCAAGGCGTGTCACCATGGGTCAGGGATTGAGCAAACAAGGTGTGCAGAGAGAAAGCCCTCCCTGCCCAAGGCTATATCTGAAAACTTTGCTTTGTGCGTCCTTTGTATTCCTGTCCTGCAATTGGACCATTTCATGCAGCTCCTTGGAAGCCCTGAGTTACTTATTTGAGTAGTTGAGCTGCTTGCTCCTCCTCTGGGCAAATCCACACCACCTCTCCGTGGGCTGGGAGAAAGGCAAGAGCCTTTCAGAGCAGAATGGCAGAAATGAAGAAGATCGTGAGAGATGGCACTCGATTAGTGACCTCCTTCATGCCCTATCCTCTGCATTTGATGTGGGCAATCAGGAGAAGGTGTTGCCAAGGCTACGAGATCTTGTCAGCCTGCCTTCCAGGTCCTCTGTGGCTTCACTCTTCCTCCCCTAATTGTTCCCAGACTTTCTGTTTAAATGCCATCTGCTTCAGCTGCAATTTGCACAAGTGTTCCAAAGGGCTTTGCTCTTGATTCTCTGGTAATCTGCCCTTTGTATGCTAACCCTCTACAAGATGGTCTTGTTACACAGAACATACACTTGTCTTTGAAGAATGATAAAATAAGAATGTGAAGCAACAAAAGACAAGCATGTCAAATCTGAGATCAATGCTGCCTGAGCCAGAGTCTGCTGCAGATAATTTCTGAAGACAACTTGGCGATCAAAGCAGTACAGCAAGATTTTGTCATAACCACTGAAAGGGTTAATGGAAGATCCAGTCTGTAATGAAGGATTTATCCACTGCACGTTCCTGCTCATATTCTGCAAGCAAAATACCTACTGGTGTCAGCAGGGGTGTCAGGCGGGGAGTCACGTCTTTGCCATGGTGATCCACAGCACCGATGTGAATCAAACCAAGTTTAAAACTGGCTGTTTCAAAGGTTAGATGCTGATCCCTTTCTGCTTTCACCCTCTCTTCCTCCAGGTTTTGTCTCTTTTACATAAAACCAAATTTGAGGTAGGCTAGTGGAGTTGCTGCTGGCAAGGACCTTTAAACAACCAGTCTGATCCCAGCACCATTAGAAAATAATTGTAAAGTAGGACTAGTCCCTTCCCAGTGGGTTCATGGTAAGGTATTTTTCACAGTGTCTGACCAGTACCCATATACTTCTTGCAGTACTACAAGGGAAGTGTTATCCAAACCAGTAGAATTTATTAATATTTTCAGGTTCCTCCTTTTTGCTGTTTCTCTTGTACTCCTGCAGCACATCTGAAAATACTTTTGCTGATAGCATCGTCTTTGGAAAGGCCCATCAGCATTCTGCTATGGGCTGTCCTGCTAACACTAGCTGTTATTCAAGCTGCTTGCCTGACGCTTCTGATTATAAGACCCTTTTTTCCCTTCTGTTCAATTTGCAGCCTTTTCTGGTTTGGGCTGAAATGTAACATTTAGAGCATTCTGACAGAGCCAGGTAATTTGATATTAACTGTATATGTAAAAATGTTAGCCTAAAGTAGCGGTTTCTGAGAATAAAGCATAGAAAAGTGTATTGTTTTGCCAATTTTATGAAATTATTGCAGGAGTGATTTGAAATTTGATGGCTGTGTTGTATCAAGGCCACCATTCTCTGTGAAAATTCCCCTAAATGGAGCTAAATGTGTGAACCTTCAAAATAATCACAGTTTGCAGAGGAAAGGCTTGCAGGAATTTCACAGCTGAATTCCTCAAGATACTCTCCTCTCCACAAGCTCTGTGCACTGCAGGGAAGGTTGCCTTGAAACTGTCAAAGCAGCGTCGTACTCTCAGCTCCCCACAGCCACTTCTGCACATCACCAGAGCTCTGGGTCCAGGCTGTCTCGGCTGGAGCTTCCCTCAAGATCCAGCATGAGCAGATGTTTTCTTCAAACATGGCCAGAAAAGGCATTTTTGCTTCGTATCCTGTCTTATATCACTTTGTATCCTGCAAACCAAGCGGCATGCCTTGTGGCAAGTCGAGGAAGGGTGGTTAGGGAAAAGCTGAAGCTGCTTCTCACAAGGCTTCTCTTTTGAGTGTGACCCAGTCAGCCTGGCAAAGTTATCCTGGCCTCTTGGACTTGCCCACTGGTGGTCCCATGGTTCAAGGCAGGAACAGACCCCGGACAAGGAACACATCTCCCCTTTTCTCTGACTATTGCCTGAGCTTGCTCCTGATGTCTCTGTACGTTCAGTTGGCTGCCTGGCTTATGAAGTGCCTTAATTCCTGTGTGCCCTGTTTGTTTTTTTTTTTTCTCTCAAATAAGGAGGTAGGAGAAAGGTGAGAAGGAGTAATGATGCACAGGAGACACTGTAGGAAGGAGTAGAGACGAGCAAAAGGCACTTCTCTCACAGTCATCTGCATGGCTGAGGAGAAGAGGGCATGAGACCTGTGCAGGAATTTCTTAAGTCCTTGCCCTTTGGTATGGGACTGTAGGTTCAGCATGAGACAGAGGATAAAATGGTCCCTCATCAAGGGAGGCTCTTAAACCACAGGGGAAACAGAAGAGTTGGAGGGTTGGTTATATAGGAAGAGATTAGTTGCAGGGATCGGGGCTTCATGGGCCTAAGCTTTGACAAGCACCTAACACTCTGCCTCTTCAGGGGTGCTAGGTGTTTATCAGTGTGTTGTCCAGCAAAGCCCCAAGCAGGATGGAGAGGTAAAAACCAGGGAGGAAAAGGAGGCACACAGGTCAGAAAGCTGGACACCCTGCCCGAGCAGAACCGGGAATGTTCTCTTGGCTCCCATCTGGCATCCAGGTCCAGGCCTGCCTCCATGCATGGGGGGAGGAAACACTACAAAAGACATTTATAGTTGTGACTGGCTCTGGGTCACCTAAAACAGTCACAGAAATGGGGCATGTGGTGGCATGCTCTTACAGACCTCTCTTCTCCTGGAAAACCAGATGGTCTTCCCAGGTGTGGCTGACATCTCTCTCCCCTTCCGCATGTGACCCAAGGGTACTGAAAGCAAACGGGACTGGACCCATGTTTAGTAGGAGTCAGAGAGACAAGTGGAGGATGGTTTGCTCTTCACAACCAGAGCAAAGGGATTTCTATGCTGGCGGATTCTGCTGGGTGTGCTGAAAAGTCAGCAACATTTCAAGTCAGCCAGCCAATAGCTATTTTCGGCTCCTATTTTGCAAACACCACATCAGAAACAAAGAGTTATTTTGGTCCATCAGGATTGCTCTGATAACTTTGCTCAGTACAATGTTAAATAATCAAACCCCACAGGAGTAACAGCACTGTTTTATAATCCCATATTATCAGATCTATAGAGGCACACAGGGGTGGGTGCGTGGAGGGGAGAGCTTAAATCTCTTAACGAGTACAAAGGAATATTTATGTTATTCATATCATCTGAGTCCACATATTACAATGATTTGGAGTATTGTGTAGGTGTGCATAGAGGTGTGGATTTTTTAACAAGGGGGTACTTGTCCCCACAGGGGAAAATAGCAATAACCATTGTCCTCCACTGCATTTTAGCAATGCCAGTGCACAATGTGGTTGGCGTGACAAGGAGCAGCTGAGGTGCCTGCAGAGCCCTACTCCTACACACACTGTCACCGTGGCTGCCTCCACAGCTGTGTTGTGGAAACACCTCCTTTACCCATGCAGAGCCCGGTGGAAGTGGAGTGTATTGATTTGTGAGTCACTGGTAGCACTGCTACAGCAACAACCATGGAGAGAAAGTCACAACTTCTGACTTTCTACAGTTTATGTCACACAGGACCCAAACAGGAGCAGAGTTTCCTTTTGCTAAACACTGTATGGACCCAGGAAAGACCGTCCTTTCCCAAAAACCTTGAAAATGTCCCCGGAGAAGACAGATAAAGGTAAGGAAGGTGAGTCTTATAATGTCCAGTTTATGGCTGGAGAGGTTAAGCACAGAGACCTCGCAGACCATCCGCTCTGCACCTATCACATCCAGCATATTTTTAAAAAATTGCTATTTAGGTGCCAAAGAAATATCTGTATTTTCAAGCATGATCTTCATGGCAGGTGGTCACCACATGGAAAAATTTGCTTCAAAGTGTCCAGATGGTAGGAGTGAGAAACTGACCTTCTCTAGGAACACAGAGGAGCTGTTCCTGTGAGAGCTGGACACTTCGGAGCCACGTTCCTCTTGTTACCTGCCAATGCTGTCAGGGAGGGTGATGTTGGAGTGTCACTAAGCCAAAACATCCTGAGCACCAGGCCTGAGTCAATGGTTCATCTTTTTATTAAGCCCACCTTTCCAATCCTCAGAAAGCTAAAGGGAGATTTCCTTTCTGTTTTGTCTTGTCTGCTCACCAGTGGAGAAGAGGAAACTCTTACGGAGAAGAGGGAAACTCTTCTCAGATGTGCACAGTGGAAGGGCAGAAGGTGACAGTCACATATTGTAGCAAGGCATAGGACATAAGGAAAAAAACTTCTCCAAGAGGATGGTCAAGCAGGAGAGTAGGAGCCCAGAAAGGATGTGGTGATTCCATCCTTGAAGATGTTCAAGATTCAGTGGGACATAGCCATGAGCAGCTTGCTCTACCACCAATCGTAGCCATGCTTTGAGCAGAGTTTGGAACAAATAAAGTATATAGATTCCTCTCAGTCTAAATTATTCCGCAGTCTTTCTGAGTTGGAAAAGGTCTCTGGCATACTCCCCATCCTGTCTGAGCAGCCCAGGGTTTTCCCCAGGAGGCAGCATCAGGGTGAAGCCATCACTTTCAGACCCAGGGGCTCAGCTGCCTGGCACACACAGTGGGATCTGAGGAAGCCTCAGGAGTTTTCACATCTGCCTGGGGGATTTGGCCATGTTTCCTGCCTCAGAGATGATTGCTCTGTAAAGCCCTATGGAGTTGTAAGGCTGCAGTTTATTTTCAACACCTTAAAAAGCAAAAAACTTACTGCACTTTGCATACTACATCAAACAGCTGTTCATCTGAGAAGGGAAGAGAAAGACCCTGTTGGCTGCTGCTTAGGGCAGCCAGCTGGAACATAAGTGTGACCTAAAAAATACTTTGCAGTGAGGATTCACTAGAGCAAGAGTTGAAATCCTGGAGCCTCACTTTCCCTTGTCCCCAAACCTGCCCAGATACCAGCCCCTGAGCTGTGCTTTTTCCCACTGACCTGGTGGAGGGGAGGCCCTGAAAAGCCTTTCCCTGCTCATGGGGGCTGCCCCTCTGTCGTGCTGGGACGGGGGGAAGCCCACCCTTCTGGGTGGCCCCAAGAAGGCTCCTGGCTGCACACTGAGCAAACACTCCTCGACACCGGTGTGTAAGCTGCTGGGAGAGGTGGAACTTGACCACCTCCTTCCTCAGGATTTCCTGCAGCATAACCTGGGTTTCCCCATGCATCAGGCTGGCTGTAGTGAGTCCTGTTTCCCAGGCACTACATCTTCCCTTGTGCCTCCTAGGGAGCCTCCGTGTCCCGTTTGGTGAGTCTACTGGTTTGCAGGATGCACAGGACCCTGGCCCTGGGGCTGATGTTCTTGTGTGGGTTTAGTGCAGAGGGACCCAGCCGCTGGCCCAACATCACAGAGTAGACTTAAAACCATTGGGGAATGTGTGCTTCCAAGGCTGTGTCACTGACTTAGGGTTTATAGCTCACTAGATCATGTTCTCTCATTCTCTCTCTGGAAATCCAGCACCTGGACTACCAGAGAATCTCAGTTTGAGGATTTTCTAAAGGATGTTCTAAGCCCTTTGTGCTACAGAGAAATGATTGAAAACACAGTACCTCTCCTCTTCCTGTGCTGCAAAGAGCAATTAGGGAGCCCAGGTGCACTCATTTTAAATCTTGTAATTTTAAGCCAATCACAAAACTTTTGAACACCTGGAGCTGATGATCCTACAGCCCAGAGGTCCTTGTGCCTCGACCACCCAGCCTTTGTAAATATCTGCACATATACATGTGTCTTCAATTTGTAATGTATTTTGCAAAAGCTGTTTCAATTTCTTGAAACAGGCACTTGATAACCTTGAACATTCACATTCCTAAGCACTGTTCTCTTTTGGAGTATTCATGTGCTTTTTTCTACGTGACAGAGAGGCTGCTGTCACTTGGTCAGAAGGAGGATAATAGATACAGTAGCATATTTGGGTTGCCCATTTTCTGGAGTGTAGAAAAGACTTCCTATATGATGCCTCAGTCCTTTGTTCAACTTTCAAAATGAATATCCCAGAGAGGTCTGCATTTTCTGGCTCAGAAAGATTTTCAAGCACAATGAATCAAAAAGTGGATGATTTTTGAAGCACTTGTATGTGAAATTTATGGCTTTGCTTCTTCCAAGATGAAAAAGTTGATGTAGGCTATAAATTTACTTAGAGGTTTGTCTTTGAAACTCAGCTTGTGGCTTCTCGTGGGAAACAGAGGATGGGTAGGTATAAATCAACGTGTGCTAAATGGAATGGGTAAGACTTCAGAAAGAGAGATCTGGTCCAAAGGATGTGCTCTTTGTTGGGGAGTTAAACTGAGCTCAAACCCAGTGTTATCATTTCAGTCATTTGTGCACACAAGACCCTCTGGTATAAGTTTGGTGGCACTTCCAGCCAGGTGAGCTTGTGTGAGTAGGAGTACAGTCGCTTGCAGCAGCTAAAAAACACTGCACTCCTATAATTTTCCACATGTGCCAAGAAACACAGAGAGGTTTCACCAGTACTAATGAGGGAAAAGAGCAGGATGAGTTGGTTTGGGGCAGCACAAGGGGCTGGTTACTTCGTGACTCACTCCCAGCCCTGGCTACCCTACAGCCAGTGATGGTCACCCAGCATAGCTGATGTGAAAGCAAATCCTGAACTGCTCTGCTGGGACAGAGAGCAAAAAAAAGTTAAACTGCTATCGAGAAATAATCCCATGTTTATTTCTGATCAGTTTACACTGCAACATGACTGCTGACAGGTTATTTTGGTAAAAAAGGCAAAAGTTTATTGTGTCCCTCATTCTGATGCCTACTCTGCATGGACGAAGTTTCACTGAAGTCTGCTGGAGCCCTTCCACATACAGCAAATGGCAGGATTAGCAGCAATGTTTTGCAAATATCCCTCTTATTCAAACAACCTATTAACTAAAATGCTCCATTGAGCTGCAATGACTAGTAGGGTTGTTTTAGTTTATAGTTTCTATGGTGAGTAGTGTGTTTCTGGAAGCTGGGCTAGGTATTTTTTTTCTTCCACTTGGAAATATTGTTCCCTTTTGAACATTTGATAATAAAAATTAATTTGCATGATGCTACAGGCTGTGGGCTAAATTGTGTGGCTGGATGATTATTTAGCAAGGTATGGAGTTGCCACAAAACTAGATACAAGTTCAGAAAACAACCAGGCATTGCCCAAGTTTGCAGCTCTGGTGAATTGTCACAGAGCAGAGGGATGGAGAACTCATGGCATCACACAGGGCGCTGGGCAGTGCTGGGGCTGAGCACCACATAAAGCAAATCTCAGCGTTAAAGCACAGGACACGAAGCTGAGAGGCAGGTCCCATGACAGCTCTGATAAAAGGTTAGCTGACCATCCCTCCGCTCTGTAATCTGGAACAAGGGCTCAAACCCACCCCAGAGGTGTTCCAGGGGTGCCACAAGCACCAGCTGATGACTCCAGTGGTGGGCGACAGCCGGTGTGTCAGCCTCCGTGGCAGACGGGGATGAAGAGAAGGCAGAGCAGAAAGGTGTTAGGTATATGTGGGCTGCGAAAGGGAAACAATTTGGTTTGCAGGTGTTGGTTTGGTGGCACCTGGGGAGGGCTGAGCACCGGCATGTGCTTGGGGCAGGCAGCAAGGTCACTGCCAGCCACAGGGTTTGGCCAACCAGTGCTACAGCCGCAGGTTTGGCTCCTAAGCTCTCAGCTGTTTGCGTCCAACAGAGGCAGCTGTGTCCTGGAGAGGAGAGATGGGTGTGTAGCAACATCAGGCGACTGCTGATAGGAATGTAGAATATTTGAGCTATTTTTCTTTTTGTGTATAGAGCTCAGCATCAGCACAAGAAATGCAACACAAAAGCAAATGTCAAAAAGGAGAAGAGTAAAGAACTGATGAGTAACAGATTTTGGTAACTACATGCAGGTTTCCACCCATTAATCTGAAGATGTAATCCCTAAATGATGCCAGCCTCACCAGTATGTTTTACGCAAACCGTTACTGTCTCCAGGAGCTGCAAGTAAAATCACTGCTGTTATACTCACGCTCTTGTATCACGTATACTGATTCTTGTCCAATTTGCTAAGCAGCAGTATTCATGTCACATTGTGTGGGCATTAGAAGTATTATTTTATAATCTTTTTTAATATTTAACATTTCTGAAATGTTAGGCATATAAAATGCTGCTTTTAAGTTTGGGGTGAAAAAGGGGAAAAAAAATGAGAAGGGTGTCACTGCTTTTAGCTGGTGTATCATCTCAATGCCATGCTCTCAGCGGGGAACACTTAACAACTGCTCAGCAACCTTCTTCCTGCCTTGAGAAGAGGCAGACAAAATCTGTCCTGTGGGGACACTGTCTCCTGGACCAGACCTCACTGATGAGAAAGCTTGTGAATCCCACAGGTGTATGCGACTGTGGATGTCAGATGTAAAAATGCAGAGTGCTTTACTGAGAAAAGCTAGATACTCCCAGGTGAGTAAAGATAGAGGGGTTGAAAATGTGAGGACTGAACATATAAATCTACTTGTGTGACTTCAGCTCAGATAGATGAAGTGGCTACGCATATGTTTGTGGTGAAACAAAAACCAGAACAGAGGTCTAGGGACTCCTACAACCCAGCAAGCGACACTTCTCCCTCCCAGTTAATCCATCTTCTTCTGAATCATTTATGGATGTTTTTAGGCTGCTTATGAAGTTCAGAGGCATTAGGCTGAAGAAGAAAGTGTGGAGAGGCATTGCACGGGCTGTCAGCCCCCCGACGGCGTGTCCATCTGCTCTCGTGCGCTAACGAAGACCTGCTGCGCGATGCCTTTCAGGAAGCTACAATATTCAGGGCCTTTGTGTGCTTGTCATGTAGGAATTCAAAGACAGAAAATAAGCTGCTTAGCAAAGATGGGGCGTATTATCTGACTTCTGCTCCAGGCTGTGGGCCAAATCCACCAGCCTCTGGTGCAGAAGAGACCAGCTTGGGCTAACATACCCTTTGGCTAAATTTTTCCAAAAAGGAGAGGGAAACGCATCAGCACCATAAGCGATCCCATCCCATCCCGTCCCTTTTAAATCCTTCCCTTGTTTGAGCCACGTGATCTCTTGAGGAATGTTCTCATTGGAGGCCCAGCAAAGCTGCCAAGAAACGCACACCAGATGAAAAGGGCCACAACCACTTCAAAAGTAAGCTCCAATAACAGTCCAAATGCCCAAATTAAATGTATTACCCATCTAGAAGCAGGTCCACAAAGTCAGAGAACTTACCTCTCTACATACCTGATCTCGTGATCACAACTTCACCAGACCTCGCCTAGCAGCATGGACACAGCTGGCGTTGGTTTATGCCTTTGTGATAAAAATGGAGTATCTGTGTTAGCTGCTTTCATACTGGACATCAGAGACTCCTGCTCTTTCATGTGTATTGTGTCCAGAGCATTTTGCTTCGAGTTGGTAGCAAAACATTACTCAGAGGGTAATGGTATAATTTCAGGTAAAAAACCCCAAATCCTCAAAGAGAAGATCTACCTCAACTATGGGGTAATTCAGTGTAAGGAGTGTTATGTGTCCCTGGTAGCCTACAGAAAGACTGGTATATGCAAGTTTTCTGAATTAGTGCTGGCATATACAGTCCTGACAAATTTCAACTTGTGAATTCTGGTCATGATCTTAAATGTTATTAAAATGCACTGAAAAGAAAGGTGACATTGTAAAACAGAATAAGTAGTGGTGCCTTGTAAAGCCTGAAATATCAACATGAGTATCCAGAGAGCAGTGCTAATCACAGTAAATTTAGAGTGGAAATGAGTTCTTCCAGTTTCTTCTGAAATCTTTCTTTGGAGCAGAGCTGATGGTCACTCTAGGAATGTTTAATCTTTGATGTTTGGCATCATATGCTCTGTGCCAGTATGTCTCATTCGGCTTATGTGTGTTTAACTGGTGTAAATTAACTACTCTGCAGTGGTATAGTACTTACAAACCTACCTACTGCAGTGCATTGCCTATAGCACATGTTGCTACAAACGCTCTGTTGTTTATGAACACTCCAGGCGTAATCACATTATAGTGACAGCTGTATTCTGCTTGGTGTAAAGCATGGGCCTTATCCTGACATCTGCAGTCATGCTTCTGCTGACACCGCTCATCCTTTTACGTTCAAGGCACTACCAAGTGTTGCCTGTGGAATCTTCCTTCTAAGTAAGAATAGTTCCACGAGATTTTGCTAAAACATAGCAGCATCTGGTTCTCATTTTGGGAATCAGTCATTTATCCAGTTTTTTAACACTGAGGTTCAAGAGGTCAAATGACTTCAGTTCAGGCACTGAGTTGGTGGATCAGGTTGATTTACATCTCAAGATACTCTTAGTTCTCTCTTTTTCGCCAGCAGATGCTACAAACTGATACGAAATACAGTTTCCAGCAATAATGCAGTATTGTCTGACTTTTCTCCTGTAAGCTGTGCACACCCATACATTAAGACTCTGTAAGATCACATAATGGTGTTTTCCCAAGCTTGTATACGTTTTTCTGATTAGATATGTGTGGTAGGTTTAGCCACATCCCCATTAAGAGCTGTACTCTATGTATCTAGGTCATTTGCACAACAATTTTTATTGTAAATCTGGAATAACAAGCACAGCTCTTGGCAGAGTTCTGCGTGGCAGAAACACTTTATGTCTTCATATAAATGCATGTGAGCTTTTCTGGAGGGGGAAAAAAAAAAAAAAGAACAAATTAGTTCATTTGTCTATGGTTTTCCTGGAAACTCAAGAATAACCAGGAAAGATAACTGGAGAAACTCTACTTTTAGGCAAATGTGCTGTGCAGCTCTTGGAACATTTCACCTGCCTCCTGTGCTCTCAGCCCACTCTCAGTTTGGCCCCAGATGCCTGCAATGAGGAACACAGCAAAAATCTGCTGGTTTTGTTCTTGTCAGAGCCATCTCACCCACCCGGCTTGGCTCTGCTAGCAGCCCCCTCTCCACACGGGCTGCAGGGGAGAGAGGTGATGTAGCAAAAGCTGCCAAAAAGCGGGTCAGGCACAACTCAAAGCCTTGGGCAGGGTATGGACCAGGCACCTCTGCGGGGGTACAGGCACTACAGCCATTTCCTGTCAGCTTCCTCCCACCGCAGGGGACCCTCCTGCTGGGGCCCGCTGCCAGGGGTGCTGTGCAGGTCTTTCCAATAAAAAGGCACTTGCTATCCTGAAGAGCTTAAAGTCAAATCACTTGTAAGGAAAGTTTTGGCTGGGTTACAGTAGTGGTTATCACGACTGGAGCCAGAGGCTAGATTGTGACAAAATCACTTATTGTGAAAACAAGGTAATTACACGTCTGGATTATTTGTGAGTTGAATCAGTTCTTTGCTATTTGCTGAAATGAAATGCAAGCACCTAAGCAATGTAGTTTGCTGTGTTGTTCAGTGAAGCACCTCCAGCAGCACTGCCAACTGAACACGCTGTGGCTCTGCATGGTGAGAGGGCACACGTTCATTAGAAACCAGAAAAACTTTGAAGAATGCACTAAAATCTGTACTGACTCCAGCCTTGCTTGGGGCAGCCACTTAACGTGATAAGCACCATTTCTTGCTCTGTTTATTTCAGTGTATTACTGGGCATTTCTATAAAGAATGGGTTTTAAATACCCTCATTTTATTCCTTTTTTATTTCCCTCGGTACCCAAACTCATCCCTCAGCTGCAGTGGACCCAAAGCTATGCCAGCAAATTTATAGGATTTCTATTGGTGGATCTATGAGCAGGGTTTGTATCCACACATCAAAACTTTGTATTATTTTCTCAGAACGCATATGAAAATCATACAGATGATTTCTAGCAGGACAGTGGTTCATGCTGAGCCAGCAAATAGTTTTCCAGTCTTATTTTGAATCGCTCTTGGAACAAGTCTTAGCTCTGCATGTACAAACTAGGCCAAAAAAAAAAAAAAAAGGGTGGGGAAAAAGACACAAGACCCTTTGTCCTCTCTGGAATTTGTTTAAAACCTCAGGGATGGAAAGGCACTTTATTTAACCCGGCCTGGCTATAAATAGGAAGCAGCACCTTAGCCTCCATGTGAACTAGGGAATTCAGATGTCTCTCCTCAGTTACAATCACACTTGAGAGGCACAGCTTCAATCTGAGATGTGTCCCTACACTAATGGCTCATTAAAGGTAACTGAGGGTACCAGGTTTGGTCCAAAGAGAGACATGGAGCTAGAAGGAAGGTGCTGGGGCCAGCAGGAGTCAAATGGCTCATGTTTTCTGGTTGTGCTAAGCACCAAGTCCTCGTGTTTAGCATCCCAAACCTCATCTTAATTTTTTTTCTGGAGAAAAATTTGTTTTAGTATGATAGGAGTGACTGTTCATCCCTGCGGTATCTCAAGGGCTTCATGGTGGAAAAGACACCAAGAGCTGCCCTTCCTTCTCTGCAGAGACTCTCCTCAGGAGTGGGGTTAGCTCCTGCCCCCACAAGGGATGCAGCCCCAGCATCTCCAGGCCACACCATTGGGCCAAATTTACCAAAAAAACAGGATGGGCAGGAACACCTGAGATTCAGAGAAACCCTCTTCTACAGCAGGTCCCAGCCCTTAGGCTCATGAGGAGGGGGAGGATGAGCTGTCCCAGCCACATGTGTGTCCTGCTGGGGAACAGGAGGGCTAGTGGTAGGACGTGGCCATTAAGAATTAAAAAAACAGCCATGCTGCTTCCAGAGCCAGTGCACTTCGCAGCTACATGAAGATCATTTTTTGTGTCCAATTCACTTTGTTCTGCCTCAGTTATGAATTTTTGGGGAAAAAAAGAAACCTAGTTGCTTTCCCCTGCACACCCAAGCTAGGCGTTAATCATGGAATGGTTTGGGCTGGGAAGGACCTTAAAGATCATCGCGTTCCAACCCCCTGCCATGGGCAGGGACACCTTCCACTAGACTACATTGTTCAAAGCCTCATCCAGCCTGGCCTTGAACACCTCCAGAGATGGGGCATCCACAACTTCTCTGGGCAACCTGTTCCAGTGCCTCAGCACCCTCACAGTAAAAACTTTCCTCCTAATATCTAATCTAAATCTACCCTCTTTCAGCTTAAAACCATTACCCCTTGTCCTATCACTACACTCCCTGATCAAGAGTGCCTCCCCATCTCTCCTGTAGCCCCCTTTAAGTACTGGGAGGCTGTTATAAGGTGTCCCTGGAGCCTTCTCTTCTCCAGGCTGAACAACCCCAACTCTCTCATCCTGTCCTCATATGGGAGGTGCTCCAGCCCTCTGACTGTCTTTATGGCCCTCTTCTGGCCCTGCTCCAACAGGTCCATGTCTTTCCTGTGCTGAGGACTCCAGAGCTGGATGCAGTACTGCAGGTGGGGTCTCATGAGAGTGGAGTAGAGGGGAAGACTCCCCTCCCTTGACCTGCTGGTCACACTTCTTTTGATGCAGCCCAGGATACACTTGCCTTTCTTGGCTGCAAGCACACACTGCCAGGTCACATTGAGCTTCTCATCAACTAACACACCCAAGTCCTTCTTCCTTGGGGCTGCTCTCAATCCATTCTCCTCCGAGCTTGGGATTGTCCTGACCCATGTGCAGGACCTTGCACTTGGCCCTGTTGAACTTCATGAGGTTTCCACAGGCCCATCTCTCAAGCCTGTCAAGGTCCCTCTGGATGGCAGACCAGTACCAGTGAAATAGCACCCAAGTTGCAGGTTTTCAACCCATGTTCAGTTTCTGTTGTTTTGCCCCTGTGTTTTCAGTTGCAGTTCTGTACTTGCAAGACCTCACTAGCCTGAAAAGCTAATCCAGGAGGATGTACGGGACTGCCAAGGGAAGGCTGGGTTGGTGAGATAGGTGCCTTTGCTATTGCTTCTTGCTCAAATCATCATCAGTAAATAGTTAACAGCAACAATAAATTATTCTTACGTTTCCAGCGCTGTGGTATCAGGAGCTTTCCCCAGCTGCTGGGTCTGGCTGTATGTCCCAGCAGCATTCCAGTCCCAGGGGTTTTCATGGCTTCATCACCTACTGAATAGTGATGCATGGGGGTACAGCTGTCAGGGGTATGGAGGACACGTGGGTATGTGACAATATCCAACCTATTTTTCATAAATTAAATGACTAATTCATAAAGAGAATTTGTCACACTCCAGGAGCCATGCTGAAGCTGAATGCTGGCTTGATTGCAAACATCCATTTAATGGCTGGACTCACTGCAATCACAGACACTTTAAACAGATTTCCTTTGGTTTGTCGCATGAATTGTCAGGCAGTATGAAAAGATCCTTGTCCTTGTAGTGTAAGGTCTGGACTCTGAAAGATGTGCATGAGGAGAATAACTCCTGGTCCATGTCCCCACCTCCCTGCTGGCCCCCACTCCTCTGCTCCTGCCCACCCATCTAACTGGGCTCAGGGAGGGTCTCCAGAAGGGAAGTCTGCTAAGGTTACATGTGAAGTTTTTGGACTCTTCATGGCATAAATGTTGGAGAAAATGGAGGAACATATTCTATCAGCATTCTTAGAGGAAAATGGCAACTTTTTAATGTTTTGAGTTTTGGGGTTTTTTTCAATTTTTTTTTTTTTTTTTTTTTTTTTTAAGAGAAAAACAGAAACTTTGTCAAAATCCTTGTTTTCCAGAACTGAGTGAATTTAAACTTTGGAACATTAATGTCTTTGAAATGAAAACCACGATGTGTTTTCAAAGACAAAGGGAAGAAGGGTGCCCTGCTCTGATTTGTGGAGGAAGCAGAGCATATGAGTAACAGCTTTTAGAACATGAATGTGAGGGATGTGCTGTTTGTTATGGGAGTCATAGCTCCCTGTAGCTGCCAGGGATCACCTTTCTCTACAAAGGAATTCACACAAATATTGGATTTGGGAAAAAAAAAATGTTAAAAACACAAATTAGGACTGATTTGATTTCGACATGACATTTTTTCAGTTTAACATCATAAAAGCCAGGTTCCATGTCTTACTAGTGGTTTAAATAAAGGCTAATTCCACTGAAAATGTTATTTGCTCCTTTAGACAGGAGTGTCAATGAGACTACATTTAAAGAATGAACTACTAAGCAGATGTCTCATTAAAGAGAAATGAAAATGTCTCATAATACGTCAATGGGATAACATCAAATGAACCTGAGGATTCAGTAGATTTAAGTTTAAACTATAAAAGTTAGGAGCAAGGCAACAGTGTTCCCATGCTCATCCTTTACAATTAATTACAGATAAACTCCCCCTGCCTTCAGACTCAAGGAAAGAGAACAGCCAGAACTCAGCACAGATCTCACAGTGACATAAAATCGGCACCAGCTGAAATTGCATCGCCAGGCATCATCAGGCAGCGCCTGTTGCATCCTTATGTGGCTGAACACCACACACCATGCAGGAAAACCCCCAAAGGAAAGGACAGCTCCTAGTGAGCTGAGAAGGAGGCAGTGTCAGTCCCTCTACCACCCCACCCCCAGGGTAATATATGCCTGGACATGAGATTTTCCATGCATGGTGCATGGAAACTCCAGCACTGAGTGACATTAAGCATCAGGTTTGCAAGTGCTGCCATGCCAAAGCTGGGCTCATTGCCTCCAGCTGGGATACAGAACATTTCGCTAACCATGCCACCACTGCCCACCAGGCACAGCCCTGCAGCAGCAGGTCCCCAGCCCACCTGGGGAGAAACTGGCTTTGACCCCAAGCAACGCTTTTTGCCACGCTTATATCCCCATCCCAGCAAGCAGCAGCTACTTTTGAACTGAGAAAGTAAGAGGGAGTCTCACACTCCAGTTATCTGATCATTTGCTTTTTGGTAACTTGACATTTTGGGAAAAACTTGGCCATTCAGTGGCAGACTATCTCTGCCTCTTATCTTCTCTGACACATGACGCCACTCTCCTTGAGCAGGGTATAGGTTTCCAGTAATGTGAGTTCCTGCTGGGCTCCACAATAGCCTTTCCAGAAAATGTTAAAAATGTGCATTGCATTAAAAGGTGAAGGAAGATGAGCCAACTGGCTCGCTGCTAGCACAGCACGCAAGGCAGGGTACCACCCAGGGCAAAGGGGCCGTGCCAAGCAGGGCAGCAAGAAAATCTCAAGACAGAAGCAGTGAGTGTTGTGCTGCCTGGTCTAGGAAGGGCTGGAAGAGACAGAGATGGCAACTGCCATTGATGTAAATCTCAATTTATCTGTGTGGGAGCATGTGTGATAGAGGGCAAGTGTGAGTATTTGCAATACCACACGGCAAAGGTAGGCTTGGAGCAGGCTTCGTTCCCCTGTGTTAGCCGTATTAGTGGTAGGACAGGACCTGCACACCACCACAAATAACCCTTTGCATTTTTAAACCAAGACACTGTAGATACATCACTTCTTCCAATTGGTCCAGTATAGGCATTTAATAGGCTAAATGGTGTAATACATCTACAGGACATACATTAGTCGAGTATTATGTACAGATGGCATTTTACAAAATTAGAAAGAACTGAAATAGAGCAAAATCCAACAATGTCTTACTCCATAAAACTTCCTTTCTGCACTACGTGAAGTATTCTACAAGCTAGACTAGAAAAATATGACTGTATTTTTTTTTCCTTTTTAATTTCTACAAAGCTTTTAATCCAGAAAAAAATACAAAACAACTATTGAGTTTATTAGAGAGACAACACCTGCACACAGACAAATTAAGTGGACATTCATAGACCTGCAAGTTGAATAAATAGGGCTTGTTTGTATAAAACCATTTTCTCTCTACCTTGCGCTCCTGTTTTAGGGCCCCTGGCCCATGTTCAGAAAAATAAAAATAGGAGGAGGAGTTTGGCTTTGCATGGTTGTTAAACTGAGGCCACACAGCTTTAGGAGAAAGCTTTACTTTGAAACATCCGTTTGCTTCAGGTAAAATACTTCAAGGGAGCAGCATGAAAGAGGGAAAAGGCAAGAGAGGAGTAACTAGGATGGAAGAAGGAAATCTGGTGTTTCTACATGGGCTGTAGGTTTATGTACTAGGATCAAAAAAGTACTGCTGTGTGGCATTTTTTCAGGGTGTATGTAGAATTTTGTTGTTTCTTTGTGAAACTTATTTAGGGAAGTGCCATTGACCTCAGGTGGAAATAGGATAAGGGCCATCCAGAGCAGGAAGGGAGGGAGCGTCTGAAGGCAGATAGAGAGCACATAAAATTGCGGGAAGTGCTTCAAACAACTGTTTTTCCTTTTATAAAGCAAAAAGCAAATTAAGTGATATGTCTAACGTCATTCCTCATGGAGCTGGGCAGACGCAGACTGAAAGGAAATCACACAGCTAAAAATATGTCGTCACCGTCGTTTTTTTTCCCCAGAGCTTTGTAAAGCTTCTTGACAGTTGATGCAAAAGCAGCATTTAAAGACCACCTCGCATCTGCCCGGCTGCCTTGCCAGCGCAGCTTTCCTCCCACCACGACCAGCTGCAGACGGGTCTGAGCCGGGGACCTCCCCTCACTGCTCATGTGCTACCCAAACACGTAGCTTGAGCTTGTTGTCACTTTGCTGGCTTTACCAGAAAACCGTCACCAGCGAAGAGGGTGACGGGGACAGCAGCCAGATTTAGGACGTGCTCTGAAACCTCCAGTTACTCTGGTGAAATTCGGTGCTCTGAGCAGAATCCCACTCATCTGATAAAATAATTCTGTGACAGCATAGGTAAGAGAGTCTACATCAAGAAGGCAAAACAGATTGTTATAGAAGTTGAGAGAGTAAAGTTTAAGTATCACATTATACTATACTACACTGCTTATAAAAAGGGTTCTAGATCCCAAACACCCCAAATAATGAGCTATAGTTTTGTACATAAATTAATGTCACTTTGAAGTAAAATAGTCTCTTTCCTTTGTATTAAACATTCATTGCACAGAATTCTTTGTAAGTAAATATATTAAATTTGGTTGCTAAGAAGGTATAAACTTATCTTATTAATCTATTAATACATCTGGCCAGTAAATTTTATCCACCATCACACAATTAAAAGTTGCCATTAGAGAAAATTATTACTGGAGAAAAGAAAGCACTTGGAAGTCAACTTAAGAGTTAACGCTGGAAGAAATCCTGTTATTTTGTTCCACCTACAGCAAGTGGCTTCTTCCGGCTGCAACATTAATTGGAAGTACAGACCCCATCCAGCCCTGCGGAGATGGAGAAAGTAAACTTTGTAGCTTATGGGACACTTGCCACTGATACAGTCAAACCCTTTTGAGTACATGCATTATCCATCTCCACCAACACTGTCCAAAGGGCAGCGTTTTGTGCCAAGACCAGTGCTTCTCTGGGGATGGTGGCAGGGAGTGTCTGGGAGGTCCCTGTACAGCAATGGGTTCCCCCCTGTCAAAATGGCCCCCAAATCCTCAAGGAAAATCCACTGGAGGCCTGAGGTGTCCAGAGACAACTTGTTCCACTGGGAGCTCTGGTCTCCAGGAGGTGGCCATGCAACCACAGCCGCGGGGGCTGTGCTGGGGGTGAGGGCACCCCCCGTAGCCATGCTCCTGCCGGCAGTGCTGCTCTGGCAGGAGGAAGACGGGTGTGCATCCCACCACCTCGGCCCCCCTCCACTGCCTCCTACTGCCGGTGGCTTGGGGAAGACCCGACATCAGGCAAAATGGAGGGCAGGTTTGGGCCATGCTATGGAGCTCCCATCACCCACCCCCAACCATCGCCCGGCTCGGGTTGAGGGAGGAACAGCTGGGCCTCTGCACCTACATTATACACAAAACATACTAAAAGAAGAATTGTCACAACAATTTCTATTAACAAGGTGGGACAAATCCAGCTCTGCCAGAAGCAGGAGCCATCTCGTTGGCTTCAAGGGAGAGGAGCGTGCACCACGCCATGGCTGGACCTGGGCCTGAAGAGTGCACGAACAGCACGATCCACCCAACCAAGCCTACAACAGACAGCCTCACTCCACAAACACCAGAGATTAGCTAATCTGCTTCATCAATGTACATCGAGAAAGCATTTCCGAAAGGCGTGTCAGCCTTATTGCAAAGGCGGCTAAGAAAAGGCGGGTTCATCCGAATTTGCACATCCAAAGGCCACCCCAGGGCAGCAGCCTGGAGGCAAATCTTACACTTGCACCTCTGTACAAAAGTTACAAAATCAAACGGTGACATTATATTACATCTATTGTCCATAATATCACAGTGCTAGTTTTAAATGGCTAAAAACAAGAAAGGTTTTAGATTTAAGACATCTCTCCTGTAGAAACATAACCCCTTCATCCCGCTGTTGATACCTGAAAGCAGCCTTGTGTGAAAAAGGTAAATCTAGCGAAACATGCTGATTGAAATTAGGAACATTTGTTTCCTCGATAATCTCGTATTTCCTAACACGTCCCATTGTTTCCCAAGTAAAAAATTAAACAAATTAATATTAATCCCAGCCTGAAACTCAAAATGTTGAAAAGAACAGTTCTAAAGCCCAGACAATTCTTACCAGGTACTAACTAAATAAAACCCTTGCAGATTTAAATACAGATTACTTTGACATGTCTTCAGAGTGTGTTAGCTTTCTAACAACATTCACAATGAAGTTTCACTTCTGAGGCCACGGAGTCCCTACTCGTCCTCTTCGGTTCTGCTTTCCAGAGTATCTGTAGGGTCTTCCTCTTCTTGAGCTGGGTGCACTAAAGTATCTGCAAAGAAACGGTTCATCAGTATTTATTTCCCCATACGGGTACAACACCCTTGATCTAATTTCCTGCTCCCTCACGCAGTTGATCCATTAGGGTGATCAGACCTGACATGAGGAATTTTCTGTACTTGCAAACCAGTAGTTAAACCTGGAGTAGGGAACTCTGAGCGTATCACAGCCTGACTTTACAGGAGACTTGAGACCACAGGACAAATGTTAGTGAGATGAGGTGATGGTGCCTATGGACAGTCACCATAGCAGGAGGGCTACCTGTTGTCTTAGTGAAATCTGCTCCAACTCTCAGTCCTGAAGACATAACAAGTCCTAACATCAATGCACAAAACCAACACAAAGTCCCAAATGTGCAACCTGGAGGCCAAGCCATAGATTTGGCCCATATTTCTTCCTGAATGATCAAACCCTGTGGTTGCCACCACCCAGAAATGCCAACTGGAATAGCAGGTGATTTGACACTTCAAGATCAGACCATTTGTGATCACCCCTTTGAAGGTGAGGGAAGATGCATCTTACACCCCATCCTGGCTGCTGTCTCTGGGTGTTTGGGTGGCAAATGTTGGTGCACTGAAATGGAAACCATGTCACTCTTTAAGAGAAAAGGAGAGCACTGAGATGAAAAAAACAGAAATAGACCAGCTCCACACTGGGGCATTCCCTGTGCAAGCTACACTCCAACAAGCTCTTATCTGTAGCCATATTTACCCCACAGTGACACTACTGGTCGTATCTACATAGTTGTGAGCTCCCACTATACTAATGCATTCCTGGGACACCATGATGCTTTGAAAATGTGCAGCTGTCAAACAATTCACTTCTAGGCTAGGAGACAGGGATGTAGACATTGCTATTGAACAGGGTTACCATTTCCCAGGGGGAAATGCTAATATACAGCAAACTGCCTGTTGGCCATGCGAATGGCCAGCGCTGGGTCTGATGCAGATGAAAGCACCATGTGCTCGAAAGCTACAAGGAAGTTTTCAGCCCACAGGACTCTGTCTCCAGTGCAGGTGTTTCTGGGCACTTTCAAGCACCTACTGCTCTCTGGTACACTGTTAATTTCAGTGCATGGCACAGCCTGAAACTGCTGTTTTCCTGTGGGGAACAAGGATGAAAATTATTCATTCAGACCTTCCAGATCCATCTGCTGCTGCTGCTGCTGGACATGGACTCTCTGGTCACCATGAAGACCTTTGTCTTCTGCTGATTTCAGGTCATCGGGAGGCCAGCGCAGCTCCCCGCTCTCCACCTCCCCGGACTCAGTTGGCTCCACCACAATCGACGGCAGTCTTTTGGACAATTTGGGGTACTTCTCACGTGAATCTGGGAAGGCCTGGGGAGACACATGGGGACATGCTGGTCAAAGCCTTGCCCAAGGCTGCATATTCAGAGCAAGCAGAGTACACGCTCCATCTTAGCATCCTTCCTACATCTGACATGCGCTCCCATGTCCACCAGAAAACCCTTTCAGATTGGTGCACGGCAAGCAGTCCTGTGCAGGGACGATTTCAAAACAGCTAATTCCAGCACCTCGCCAGCCAAGCACGGATGCAGAGGGGTTCAGCTGCCTCAGCACACCCTCCTCTGCACATGCTGTCCCTCACTGGGCAAAGAACTGACTTTGCTCACCAGTGTGTCGGGCAGATGACTGCCTTGACTTGGGTGATCTGACATCCGTAGTAAAAATGGAGACTTAGGCAACAAAATTAATTATGTTGCCAAACACTTGTGTTTTGGTTCTGGTGGGTTTTTAGGACACAAAGGTCATTGCTGTAATGCTAGGCTAAATGGCTGCTGCAGCCCTTCTAACTGATGTCCTTTCACTCTGATACGATATTCATGTTTTCTTGTAGTGACAGTTTATTAAGAAGCCACCATCTTGCAGAGCTATTTTCTGTAATGTGAAGCACTGTATTTTACGATGCATTAATGCAAAACAGCTAGAGCCAGAGATCATCTTTACACAGAGGATGGTGCCAGCTATTATTTTCATTTGTCACATTGAAGCTGCAGGTCAAACACTATGCAGTGATTAGAGTTTGAAGCTGAACTACATCTTTTTAGTGAGGGATACTGTAACACACAAAAGTGCTTTCTTGTTTTCAACATAGCTGTCTCATTTAAATTTCTCAGGGTACTTTGTTTTGGACTGTTTTGGTTTTTTTTTGTTTTTTTTTTTAAGGAAAAATCATTTCAGATCCTCCAGGATGTTAACATAAGACAAGCTCTGTTGCTTCTTTGCTGAAACATTATCTCCTGGCTTCTCAAATATCCACATACTTGCACTAAGGGATTGTGAATTTCTCTCTGACAGCTAAGTTTTGTTTTATGTCATTTTATTTTAATTTTGACAATAAAATCAAGGTGCAGCCTAGTTTAACTCCAGGTGGTGACTGAGCACTGCTGTTACCTGAGCCAGTCTCAGAACCACTCTTGCTATGAGCACAGGCACAAATATGCAGATATTCCCTAACCACCATAAAACTGGGCACATCCTCCAGGACATTGTCAGGGACTTGGGGACTGTAGTGTCACAACCCACTGAAGGTGGCTTTGCCAACCTTCCTTCATTCCCTTAGCTGCCCTCTGTAAAACCTCAGGTTTTATTTGTCCCAGGTGGCATCAGAGCTGGCATGGGGAGGGAAGCCCTTGGGAAGGGCAATTCTCTTCCTACATGTCTGGGAAGCTGCAAGCACATTTTTATCATTGCTGTGACACTTGTATCGGACTTCTGGAGATGGAGAAGGACAGTAACTACTGTCATGTCCTTGGTCCCCACATTAGTGTTGCCGGGATTCATTGCTCTTTGCAAACCTACATGAAAATGCTGTATATTATTGTCAGTGTTGCAAAGTGACACACAATTAAGAAGGAATTTTCTCCATGAGAAAGCCCCGTCAGTGTAGCTAGACCGAGTGAATAACTGAAGGTAAACCTTCCTAATGCCTCCCTGAGCTCCACTCACGTGGCTGTAACTCCTCCTGATCCACCAGTGCTGCTCGTGCTGCCTATCAGAAAAGTTTCCCCCAACTTCCCATTGCACAGCTGTCTTGACTGGGAAGAATTTTTAAGAAGTTGCTAATATAATCCTGCTATGTCCAAATATGAGACAAGGTGAAACTCCCTGTCCAGGACAGGTCCAGAGACATCCCTGAGCAGCAATGCACTCTTCTTCAGACCCATGGTGGAGCCCAGTTCCCTGAGCCCCACACAACTCAGCTGGCAGAAAATAGCCATAAATTTGTGGGCAAATCACCTTATTTCCTCCCAGGGCTGCACATACAGGTGGCAGTGACCTGCTCCACAGCTGCTGCTCAACCTGCTCAGGTGGCAGAGGCTGCATGAGAGCCACACTGTCCCCAAGCCCACTGGCAACCCCTGGCAGGGGGGTCCAATGCAACAAAATTCCTGCTTTTTCCATCTGCTTTCTGAAGCCTTAGACACACACTGATCTAAAAATGTGCTAAGAGCCGAGTATTACGGCTGCAACAATCTTTAGGAAAGGCACCTGTCCGGCCTCAGCTTGGCTATTTTTATTCGTGTCATTCTCATATGGTCTTTTCTCACACCAATCACATAATGTTTTTTTCCACCAGGTCCCAGTATTTACCACGTCCCTCCAGGAATGAGTCAGGACTGGCAGGAAGCAGACCTGCCTGTCAGGCCTCACTGTGTTTTTCTGCGGAACACGGAGTGTGTGACGAGTGGGCAGGAGACTGCAGGAAGAGAAGGACCGGTCTCCTGGCCAGAGTGCTTGGAAGTTGCTGGAAGAAACCTAGTTTCCCCAGTGAGTCACTGCTTTTGAGCTACCTCTCATTTCTTTTTGCTTTCTTGCCTCAGTTGGCTATCACTAAAACGTGGATGGTAGCACCTTCTGCCAGAGGGCAGGAGGGGTAAAGGAGCTGGGGGAAAACCTCTGGAGCATATGATCAGAGACACCACAGAAAACCCATAAAGACATAGGTGGAGTTGGAGCTGGCACAGAGGTTGGACAGTCTACAGCAACACAATCGTGAAAACCTGGGACTTGGTGAAAAAGAGGAAGGAAAATATTGAAAATGTGCTCTTTGAGTGAGCAGCATCTATCCAGTGCAGTCGACGAGGCACGGGAAAGCCTCTGGTACGCTCTTTAATTGCATACAGCCTTTCTTTACATGCACAAGTGATCTGATGGGAATTTGCAAAATTTCAGTTCTGACTTCCCTGGTTTACAAATGCTTCACTTTAACCTGCAACAGGCTTCTCCTGGAGTAGCTTTCTGAGTTTGCTCACAATAAAACATTTTGTGTTAAAGGAGTAACTCAGGTCCGCCAGGACATGTTTAGGTTGTTCATCCCCAGCAGTGACACTGAGAGTCATGAGGACAACCACAGAGCACAAACCAGGGTGCAGGGGTTGTCAAAAGTGGGGCTCAGGACATCGTGATCCCTCCTGCTGGAAATGGCACTGCAGGCGAGTACGTGAGTGAGTGTGTGAGACTGCCTGGGGACAGAAAATGCTCTTGCACCTGCCAGCAAATGGCCCTGACCAGTGCTGCTGCAGCTACGATGTCACTGCCATTTATGTGAATTACACGATCATTTCAAATGATCTCTTTCTAAAACAGGAACTCCCTTTGAGCCTGAGGAATGTAGCTCATTACAAGGACGGCTGCATAGAAGCTGCAGTGCAGTATTGGCTGGATGTCCTCATCACACGATGGTTGCTCAGATATGAACTCCTGGTGACAAACACCTTTGACTGCATCCTCACAGGGGTCAGGCATTGCTGCCACCATGCCCTGGAGGCCTGGTGACTAATAAAACCCCCCTGCCAGAAATTTTACCTTTTAGAAAAAAGAACCTAAGTAGGATCAAACATGTATTTCAGGGCTTGTTCTTCCTGCCGCTGTGCTCTGGAATTCAACATTTACATGTATGACTGTTATTGGTTGCATTGCATTGTTTTCGAAAAGCAACTCGGGATACTTTCCAGTTTTTCTAAAGTTACCTGGCTTGAAGGGCCTCCTTCTTCGTCAGGAGTCTGGCTGATCGCAAATTCCTCCATCACCGGTTCCCGTGTGTTCATCACCTCTGTCATGCTGCAAATATTAAATCAGAATAGGAATACTCAACTCTGAGCTTTGCCCCTACAGTTAATTTAACAAAAGACATCGGCCTTTCATGTTTGCTAAAATAATTGTGTTACAGACTGTCCTTCCTAAACAGCCCTCTGAGAACTGTTTCCTTGTCTCTCCAAGCCAACAGCTGTGATGCAGGGCAGGGCATTGACCCCAGCTGGCCCCCAGGACAGTGAAGAGGACCCCCATAGAGTCCCAGTAGGAAAATATGAGACCTCCTCTGTTATCAGCAACCAGCTCATTGCTAATACATGAGCTCAGAAATAGAGTCTGTTGACCAAAAAAAGTTACTCGTGGAAATATCATCCTTGAATTAAATTGTCATTCTGATTCTTCATAACATCTTCAATATTTGCTCCTCCCAGGTGTCTCTTCCATTTAGCCATGAGCCAGCACCTCTTTTTAAACTGTTAATTCCAGATACGCCAGCTGTATCAGTGTCTAAGGGACAGATTTGCAGTAGTCTTTACTTGCCTGAGCATTCAGAGAGGCATTGAGTGGGATTTTCAAATGCATCAAGGAAGGTTTGGCACCTAAATCTCATTTAAATCAGAGACTTAGGAACCTAAGCTGCCTATGTGCCCATTAACCATCCCCCCTGTGCTGGTTTGGCACCTGAAGTACTACAGTGCTGGCCCTGGCAATCTCCTTCTTCCACTGGGCTCTTCGGCAGCCCAGAGCAGAGGGATGAGAGCTGGCTGCAGTCCTCGCTGCAGGGAGCTCAGCCCAGCCCACAGCTGGGTAGCCATGCATCTCTACAGCATTAGGATTTTCCTTACATTTTAGATCTATAGATACATATATTGAAAAATGTGAGGATGCCTGAAAACTTCATAACGCATATTAAGTGCATAGGATCAAACAGAGCCTGAACCACTCTGACCTACAGACTAAAGGGGCCATGTCCATTTTGGATGGGAATACATCAGCCCTGGATGGGTTTGGCCCTGGGCATTCCACTCTCCCTAGCTGGCTTCGTCAGGTACAGTGGCTACTGGAGCCTTTTGCAGCACACAGAACATTGGCATCACCAATTACACCGCCCTGCCACCTGCCACAGCAGGCACCCCTTTAGGCATGACTAAATGCTGCCATTAATTCTGGTCCTGCTTCACACACAAAAGCCTCCTTTGTAAAGGCTGCGCCTGCTGAGAAATGCAAACTTAAACATCTTAAGAATAACTTGTTTCAGGCTTACATTACCAATTACCCCACAAAACTCAATTTTACAGTATCTGCAATTACTACAAAACCTTTCACAATGACTTTAATTAGCTGTAGCACTGAGCAGCGTGATATCGCAAAGACTTTCGCTCCCACTGCAACGTATTTAACAAAGAGCATGGCAGACCCAGGAGACACTTGAGCTCAGCTGTGAGCCAGGATCCAATCCCCATAGGCATCCATCAGCTTAGGGAAAAGCCCTGAAGTGCCAGCCTTGGACCCAACCAATGCAGAATTAAACAGTGCGCTTCCTGGTAAACACACACACACACACAACAGGAGAGGAGAACCAGGCTCTGAAACTCAGCAAGAGGCTGAACCAAACCCCTGATCTTGGCATTCCCCAGCTCACACAGCATGAATCCTCCCAGAGCCATGGCACAGCAGGAGAGGGACAGATTCTACCTGCTAGGAAGACAGTTTTGAGCTCCCTGCCCATTCTTGGTCCTGTATCTCTCCCCAGCAGGAAGGATCAGGACACCACAAACCACCTAATCAGTAAATACATTTATGTTCTGGACACATGTTTTTATTCCTGCAGCATCCAGTGGACCATACCATTTCGCACCTGTGGATGACAACACTGAGGTGATCTGGAAATGGGAGACCCCTTCCTGGAGCGGTGACCATGGACCCAGCTGTGCCAGATGTTCCTGCACCCCAAGACAGCACTTAAAAGGACCCTTCCCTGCCCAAGGGAAAATCAGCACTGCTTCCCATTGCCTCCTCCCTTCTGATCAGCACTGGTACTCATGCAGTTCTTGCCTTTTTTCCCTGTCCTGGTCCTGATCTCTCCCTTCTATCCCTCCTGCTGTCCCTCCAGTGCTGCCTCTGTCAGCAACCACACTGGGCATAGCAGGATCCCACTCTCACCCCAACTCTTTCTGAAGAGTTGGTCTGGGGGCTTTCACACCACCTCTTAGCCAGACCCAGCCATGAGCCTGGGGGAGCACAGGGCCACTGCTCTGACCATGTCCAAGATTAACATCTTTCTTTTTGGATCCTTGTTGGGGTTCAGTGCTCCATCCCCAGCTGTCCTGGATTGCAGGGAAAGGGAAATGAGAGAGTGTGTGTCTGGTTGGAAATAATCTTGGAGGCTTTGTGGGGGGCTGGGATTTACGAAGTCTTGGGCTTGGCTACCATGGATAAGACATGTCCCACTGCTGTGTGTCCAGGGGGTTGGTCCCTGTTAGCCAGCGGCAGAACTCTGCAGTTGCCCATAGCTGGCTGGTTTATTTTAGCAGCCTTTCAATAAGTACAAAGTGTTCAAAACACTTCTCCATCCTTCTTCCATGGGACATTAGAGATATACATCCACACATGCACTGTCAAATGTGTCCTATGAGCTCAAAGATGTTAAGACCTCACAAAATTCTATTATTGAGCAATAATGGACTCCGTGCTTCCCTAAGACCACATTAAACCCCACAGATTATTTCTAAACGACAAAGACAAATGATTCTGGCTAGGAAAATGGTGACAGTCCTGCCAGTGTTACAGCAGATGCCTCAGTGAATCAGCTCCCAAGCTGTTGAAGTCCAGGCCATTTAATAAAATCTGTGCAACTTAAGGGTTTGATTGAATAGGATGGCAGAAGTGATTGTACTTGATGTGTTTCAGAAAAGAACATGGGGCCGTGGAATTGCCAAAAGAATTAGGCTTTAACTGCAATAGATTAATTGTTCTCAGCCTCCACTTAGAAACAGTAAAGGAAAGCAGAAGAATCTATATGGGCTGTGAAAGCAGTGATGCTTCTAACAAACTTAACTAGGTATTTAACACTAAAAATAACTAGAAGTAAAATAATTGAGAATGATGCTGCAAACCAGTTCATCTGAAACTTCAAAATCACCTGTAGGACACCACTGCATTGTTTATAAGGCCACAGAATCTGAAGAAGGGGTTTGATTGCTGCTTAGGGCTTTTTTACCTATGGCACAATTTATGTGGAGGAGAATTATTTACTTTTCAGCCAGTTTTGATGGAAAAATATTGAGCCACTTTTACTGCTGCTTTTATGTGAGAAGTACTTACATACAACAAAAAAGTGGCTGACATACTAAGAACTATATCTTTTAAATTTGGTCTTGCATTCATTTTATGTACAGTAGGTGCTGATATCACCAATGACATACAGTAGCCATAGTGATGCAAACCAAGGCAATAAATAGCATTTACAAACAAAGAATAAATTGTGTTCTGATAGATGAGTCACCTACTCTGAACCTTAAAATTCTTGTAGCAGTGAATTAAGAGATGCATTTACTTCTCCTAGGCTTAATTAAGCTCAAATGTACCAATTAGGGGGGGAAAAAAAGCAAAATATCTTCTTGCTTTTCTGCGTCAATACTACATTTAAAGAAGATTATCTTAAATGCAACTGCTACAGTTGCAGGACCACACTATGCTGATCCTTTTCCAGGGGCACTGAGCAAACACACAGCCCACTTTCTGCTATTTGTGATGGCGCTAACAAGGTCAGTAACGTACAGAGCATTATATAGGTTGACAAGTGCTAAACCACCTACCATGAGGAAGTGCTCCAAAATAATGCAGGCATTTTTATTTTAGTTTTGGAACAGAGGGCAAAACTGACCTGTGAGGTGGTAAAACAGTATTTGAAAGAGAACCAACTTCAGGATTCAAAAATGTGAATTCACAAAAATGTGAAGCACGTATGTGGCTATGGAAAACAGGTAGGTTGCATGACACAAAGGAAGATTTCCTTAAGAAGAGGGACAAACCCACACTTTATGGGACAGGCTGAGCCACGGTTGAGAACAGCTGTTACACAAAGCAAGGATCAGCTGGGAGGATGCTCAGTTACGCACCAAACTGGGGACTGATCCTGCTCTCACCTCACCAACCAGGATGGGCAGCAAAGGGGATGCCCAGCCAGAGCATGACGCTCCATGGGGGACAAACAGCAAGTACGGGGCAATGACAGAAGGGAGCCTATTACCTTCAATCACATCAATGGATGTCACTTCCAAAAACTGTCCTTGCTGCAGACGTTCACGTCGTTGATGAAGTGTCGGGCAAACTCTGTCAAATCCTAAAAGTTCCTGAAAGAGACAATACAACAGAGTCAGAGCGTGCGACCAAAACGACAACGCTGACAGTGTGAAAGAGTACTACTGAAACCTTGCTGCAAGAACTCCTCCTGTGAAGGTCTGTATAATTTTCTATGCCAGATGGGATTTGATCTCCTTAAGGACGCAGCTCGTAGCATACCTTGTGAATTACTGAGGCAATTAATGTTCCAAACTCACCCAAAGTTCTTAGCTGCAATACCTTGCAATCTGACTCTTTTTGTGATGCTAAACCTTATTCCTTAGTGTGAGCTACATAAAAAGTGCTGAAACAGGGACACTCTGAAATTCTCCACTATAGGAATTTCGATGATAGAAAATCAGAAAATAAAGATGTATACCCTTATTTGGCAGGATCTGCATGCTTGGTGAGAAACTCTGATGAAAACATCAAAGAACAAGATTCCTGCTCAAGAAGGTACTAGTCAAGACACAAAGAAGACAAAATATGTTGAAAGAAGGATACCTTAGGACTACATTACTGCATGTTTCTTTCAGATGTCACGGGAGAAGTGATTTTTGCAAAGGTCTACTCCAAACTGAAGGTAATACTTCGGTATCAGGACAGGGAGCCTGGTGAGCAGGGGTGAGGATCCCACCATTTCAAAGGGTGAATCACTGATTTCTGATGACTTCTCTGTCAGAAAGTCTTAGCTGAAGAGCTTGAAGAGTTACAGTGCTGAAATATAGTCAGGATCTTGGCCAAAGATGATTTTCTGATAAATTTGTTTAGCCCTACAGCTTGCCAAATATATATTCATGCCAGCCACAGCTATTTCCTTGGATGGGAAAAAGGTGTTTTCAGTGAAGTGAATGGCACTAGTGTATATACTTTATACCCTCCAGTGGTTTGGATTCCAGCCCAAGTGATTAAACAAATCTACCTGCTCTGGAGGCCTTCCTACCAAGATTTATAATTCTGGATTAACTGTACATTGATTTTATTCAAAAACAGTGACAGAGGAAAAATTGTGCATCGCATTCTGGAGCTTCTTCTCATGCCACAGGCCACGCTTATTGCAAATTACGGAAGCAGGAAATCACATCTCCATTCCCAAGATTAAATTCAGAAGGTTTAATTTTTGTCTGGCAATTTTCCTTCCTAACCAATGATCAAGCCAACTTCAGAGAGGCTAATGTTTTGTCCCTTAAAAATTCATGACTACACTCAGTGCTCGTCTCTTGTATGGAAACCAGAGAGCATCTGATACCGTGTTATCCAACACTCTGGGAAGAAGATTTTTATCCCACTACCCATTACAAAAGCACCGCTACTAAACCCATCAAAATTCAGCAAGAACTCGTCTACCTTCCATCGCTCCTTTAGAAAAGATTAGACGTAATAAGAACCGTTATTACACTGAGTCATCTCTCCATGAGAGACAAAATGGTGTAAGAGATAACAAACAGGGCACCACATGGCCACTGGCTGGAATCCAAGCCAGGCCAGTTGCTATTTAGAGGTATTTTCAGATGCCTGGTTAGTGGTATACAAGGATCCACACAGTACTGAATGAATTAAACCCACATTCACTGCTTTTTCAGCCTCAGCAAAGGACTTCTGGATTGAACTGACCCAAGACCAATCTCCTCTCCAAAGATTTGAGGAACTCTGTCCTATGGTACATGCAATGTTTGAGAGGGGACATCATCCCCTGGGGGTTCAGCTATTCATAAGGTGTAATAAAATCATTTGAGGGGTGCAGTGTGGAAGAAGTCCTTCTCCTAGCCCCACACAGCTTTATTTAAAACCAGAAAAGCTTCTTCCCAGTCAAAATTGTTGAAGAGCTCAATGTTTCCAGTGTATAAGACTACCAGAATGAATTTATTTTCTGAAGAGGAAATACTCATGTTATCTGCCTAATAGATGTGATTATCTTCTTTGGCTGACACTAGAGGAAACATAAACTAATACCCTTACTTCTACAATGCCGCTTAATCTTTTAGAAACAAGGCATGGCTACTGATACCATGCGATGAGCCTTTACTGCAGTGGAAACAGTCTGGAAATTACTCAAGTACAGCCTTTCTCTGCTTATCTCTTCTTGTCCCGTACTTTCACCGATCTTTGCTGCTTTGCTGACTAGTCTAGTTCGGAGCCCATTTGCTTCAGGCACTCCCTCCCAGCCTACCCCTCTTCCACCCCCAAATTAACATGCCCTCTTTTGCCTCAGCTTGATGACCGGCTTCTTCTCTGGCTCCAGGAGTACCAACACAGCTGTGCAGCCCCTCTGGTATTATTTTCGGAGAGAAACCCAAAACCCCTTGAATCACCTGAAATGGGTCAGCTGTGCATCAGCTGAGCACCAGGCTGTCACCATATCGTCCTCCTCTCCTCATTTGTCACACGCCCTCATCCTGGGCCGGCATGGGACCTCTGAGGCAAGCCCACTGTGATGTGTTGGATGTTGGGACTGGGCTGAGATCTAAGAGTGTGCCTGACCACAACAGAAATAACAACTATTTTGATGCCACCTGTGCGTGAGGCTTTGCCAAGCAGACAATGGTGAGCGCACGTGCTGCTGTTAACAGTGACCAAGAAGTCTCAATTCCCAGAGACCAGTGACACTGCCTGGCCACCTGGGCTTGGGGAGCCCGGCTACACTTCCCGATGAAGAACCATTGATTTAGGGACTACTCCAATGAGCTGGTCATGTCCTGCCCCTTTAGGAGCCTCAGCACCAAATGAAGCATCAGGAGATATAACCAAGGGAGGGCTGGTTCCACCAGTGAGACCAAGCAGTGCCTCAGTGGTGGCCCCTTTGCCAAGAGCAAGGGCCCTCCACCTCCCACCCCACACAAAAGGATGGATTTCCACCTGTTCTGCTGGGCACAGGCCAAAAGCCCAGGCACCAAAAGGTGCTCCCCAGGCTTCTCTCCCACTTTGGAATGCATCTGGGACACACTGTGTGTCTGGAGTTCCTACACCACAAGGACACGGCCTGTCCTGGTGGGGTGGTCTCACCTCCCATGGGAGCAGAAGCAGGATGCTGTACAGCAGTTCTGCCCAGCTGGGTGCGTGGGAAGCTTGGCCCGGCTGTCTCTCCTGGGTTGTGCCTGGCCTTGCCATGGGAAGAGAGAACTCCACCTCCACAGCAGTGGAGGTCTTTCCTTGGGATAAATCCACCATGAATTGCAAAGTAGATGTTTTTAAGGAGAGCATGCTTCATCAACAAAACAGAAATAGGAACTGGCCACAAGTTGCAATCCTAGCAGCCCACAGATCGGCTGCTTGATAAAGGTGCCCCGTGCTTCAGAGGTGCCAAGCCCTGAACGTTTCCCCAGGAGGCAGTAGCACCTCTGACATCAGGTCACTTTTATTTTGAGATACATCCTACTCTGGAAGCATCATCTCTCCTCTCCCAGATGCCCCAGTGTTGGAGACAACTGGCTGGCCGATGGAGACCTGACCTCAAGGTGCCAGCACTGCTGCTAGATCCTGCCCTCCCTGGCTTCCCCAGTTAAACATTCCACCACTGAGCACTCGTGGAAATATTATGATAACAGCCTAACAATACCACATTGAAGGTGCACCTTGTAGCAAATAAGTGTAGACAGGCAGCAGAAATTGGCCTTGAACCACTACTCTGTCTGCAACTTTATCATGTTTCTGGCACCACAGGAACAGGAGCCCTCCCCTTCCCATTTCAATGGGGCAATCCCAGGGGCTTTACCAGCCTTGTATTTAAATTGTGCTGGAGAGACATCCCCCATGCCGAAATCACAGTGCACGCATGGTTCCCACTGATTTCAGATAGTGCCTCAAACAAACCAGGAGTTCAGCCTTGGGCGCCCAGTCCCCCCCGCTTCACCCCACTAAAGCCTCTGGATAAATGCAAACTTTTCTTCATTCAAGGAGTCTAGTCTTTGTGTGTGCTACAAAAAGAAACCCCTGCTATTGATGACAAGGAAAACTGGGACAGGGCATGCATAAGAATCATGTCAGGCAGGAGAAGCAATGGTCTACGGCTTGATTTTTCCAAAGTGGAAAATTTTGATGAGCCACAGTGAACCCTGCCCAGCAACTCCCAGTAAACAGGTCCAAGGAGGTTTTTCCACCCAGAAGAATAAAAAAAGATGCCTTATTTGGGCCACTTTGCTGCAGCAGGTCGGGCTGTCAGTTCAGCCAGGGCGGGTGCGTGGGCAATCTAGGACAGAGCCACGGTTGTTGTGGCGTATGAAGCCATGAAGAGGCTGCTCACACGGTACCAGAAGGTGCATGTCCCTGCAAGAAAACATGACAGTCAGCCTTTTCTACAGCCAGGTGCTTTTGTGGATCCAATTCTTCTATGTTAGTGCCCTGGGGGGATGGCTTAGGCTCTGCAGTGCTTGAGGCCACACTGGTGGCCTGGGCCATCCAGAGGCAGGACCATGCCCAGTACCACTGCTGAGGGTGGGACGCTAGCTTCAGCATTGTGGCACAGCCCAAAACAAGCGCTTACCTCAGTGACACCCTGCAGCCTCCAATTTCCATGAGTGCCTACTGAGCTCAGTTTTGGACACTCCGGATAGGAACTTGGACAGCTTCTGTTTCCCTGGGTTGCACATTTGTAATGGATGCACTTTACGAAGCATTGTGGGTTCCATGGGACTAGAGAAATGTAAATTACCGCATGGCCCACAGAAGATAAATGCGCGTGTGTACGAACTCCTATTTAAACCTCCCACTTCTTTTTGGATGCAAATCTCTTTCCTAAGCAACTGAGAAAAGTGCGATATGTGTCAGAGTCTGGAGATTAGAGATCTGTTCTGTTCCCTCATTTCAGAATCTCTTGTCTTCGGCCACCCACGCAGTACTTGAGTTCTGCTCTCCGCAGGCCAGAGCTGCCTTCCTCTCCTCGGCGGCGTGTGCTCTGCACAAGATGTCGATCTCTCTCAGGAAGCAGCGAGATGAAATGACTCTCGATGTGGAGGAGCAGGCATTTCGGCATGAGACACAGCACGTAGTTTGGGAGAGCGAAAAGGGGTAGGAGGCTGCTATTTCCAGACCCTGCTAACTCTCACCACGAACTTCGCAGCGAGCTGCAATTTTTACTCTTCCTGCTCCAAAGAAGCTACTGGGGTAACTATCACCTTGGGGAATTTCTCAAACGCTCGTCTGTGGACTACCAACACTAGAAAACATGGGCTTGCAAAGGGCACAGTACTGGCAGATCACTCTAACTCAGCTTCCTTGACTCGTGGTGTTGCAGTGAGGCACAGAGGAGCTGTTGTTCTTCGTACGTCCCCAGCTCCTGAAGCGTCCTGACTACACACAAACGTCAACTTCCAGTTTGTTGTAGTTGTCCAAGTTCCTACTGGCCCTGTTGCAAAAAGGACCTAGAAATTTGACTCAGAAATGGTCAAAGAAGAAGGAAAATGAACTAAAATGTACCTAACTATCACAATGTTTAAAGCAATCTCATGATTTGCAGGTGATTTAACTCAAAAGTTTTTTTTTGCAAATTATGTTTGCCATGCTCCTTGCTATCAGTGCTTCCTTGGTGGGTTTTTCTTTTTTCTTTTTCTTTTTCCTGGCTGCTTTAGAGAAGCTCATTTATTTCAGCTCTTTGATCTCAGCACTAAACTACCTGAGCTTCCTCACAGAAGATGCCACAAGGGATAGGTACAGCAAGGGAGGAGAGGGGGGCAGCCAGCCAGGATGCTCAGAGACAGGGATGAGGAGCAGACAGCCAGGAAGCATGTGCGGAGCAGCACAGGGAGGAAGAAGCGGAGCAGATGGGAAGAATGACTAAGCCAGCTCCTCCGAATGCTGGTAGACCTCGGTATCATGGAAATCTCCACAGCGTCCTCATGGAACCATGTGCCAAGAGAAAGTTTGGATTTATTTTTTTTTTAACATCATATTCAGCAGCTAATTGATGTAGAAGGGCCTTATTAAGAAAACAGCCCCATCAAAACTAGAGATAAGCCTAAAGGAGCTGTCAAATGTTTTTAGAAGTCTCTCTTCTGGTGCTTACTCACTGTGAAAATACTCTCTCATCTGAGAACTTGCTCTTGGGATCGGAAATGACCCTGCTGAGCAGAGTGTTTCTGAGCTCTGCTCAGGCAGCGAACCTGGCGTTGCCTTCAATTTCTCAAAACAACCTTACAAAGCCAGGACCTTACAAATAATCATATAAATAATTCCTTCTAATTCAGAGAAACTGTTACTAAAGAGTCTCAGAAATAAATGGGTTTGTTTCTGGGATCTTCCCTGGAAGATCATGATTCTCTCATCCCTCAAATTTCATGCCATGATTGTCCCTCACCTTGCAGCACTTCTGTGAATTTTTGATAGATGAAAATTGCCTTCCTGTGCTTCTTTCTACTATTCCCTAGGTATTTTGGGATTATCCTTAATACAGGCCACAGTCCTACTAGCAGAAGATGAGTGGGGAAAAAAGTATCTTAGAACATCAACACAGAGCAGGTGATTGTTAGATGGAGATGCCATGGGAAATGGATTGCAAGATGTCTGATGTCTTTCTTGCCAATGCAGCAGAAGTGTAAGATTTTAAAAACAAGCAAACAGAAACCCATTAGACACTCCTAAGAGAACAAAAACAATGAAGATAATTTTAATGTTCCCTATTGTTAATTAACAGCACAACCATAGGTGTCATGACATCACAACCTGACACCAGAGATGCAGCTGGTTTTCTCTAGGAATTAAAACTTTGTCTCCTTAATTGAATTTCCAAGTATAGGAAGTTGCCCTGGCCCGAGATGGAGGATATGAGAACACCATGTGCTATCACAGCAGGGATGGGCATGATGGAGGGTGAGGACAACACACAACTAAAACCAAAGAAATTACTTAAAAAAAAAAATAAATGCAATATTTTTTAAATGAGTCATTAACACTGAAAGCAGATATGCATTAATAGGGCTATGAGTCTTCCCGACAACCAATTAACATACACCTTCTGGATCTAGAGGTCTTCTAAATACTTGCACTCATGCAGTTTATGTGTGTGCAGGTCAGAGACATAACTCAGATGAAGATTCTGGTTACTTCTTACAGAATTTGCAGTAGTCTCAGCCGAGAAGCTGGACTTGCACTATTTTCTCCTAGTCCTATGGACACATGGGCACTATGGGGCAAAACACTGGGGGATCAGTCAGTGCACCCTGATGACAGCAAGGACTCATCCTGCTGGACCACAGCTTTTTCCAGCACTGGTATCTGCTCTGCAGAGGATAGGACTGGTCAAGCTGTCTCCAAACAATGAAAGAGGTGATCCCAGCACCTAAGGACTCACTAACATAGAGGGACAACAGCTGAAACAGGGGGCTGAGATAAGGTTTTAAGGACCTGTTGGTATCAATTGGTCTTTTTCGTTCTACCTGGCTGTTACGGTCATCAGTTCTCCTGGGGTTTGTAATAAAGTCTTCCTTTGAAGACAGAAAATGCAGGAAATTGATTCATGTACAGATTTTTCCAGAGAACATACACATATCTGAGGAGCAAAGGGAAGGGCTGCTGCTGAGGCAGATACTGGTCTCCTTGAAGTCACGGCAGGGCTCTTCCTGCCTTACATGACATAGGATCCACCCCGGATCAAGGTTTCTCTGACTGATCCCTCCAAAATAGACAAATAGACTCAAACATGGGGGTGTAATTTCAGAAATGAGAGAGAAGGAGCAATTTCAGCCTGCAACACTGTGGGGTTGATACCTGATCTACGCAAAAGCCTGTTGCTTAGTACAAAGAGATCACTGTGGGAAGGGAGGGAAAGTAGTGACTATATTTGCACATTCACTTCTTCTGCTAAAGTAATGTACCAGAGACATTAGAGGAAATTCCACTTGATTGACAAATTGTCAGGCTAGATCGGGAAAGCAAGGAAACCAGGTCAAGTCATTCCCTGTTTGCTTGTTTTCTTTCTGTAATCATAATGTTGACTCTGAAAACATGTTTTTTTTAATGGAATATTAATTACTGAAATCCTGAGCTGTGAGTTGGATTCTTTTCTGGGCACAAAATTTGTTGCTCATTAAATCTAAGAGATGGAAAACACTGGCTTGAGCCTGGCTGTGTGTAGGCAGATTTCCCTGCTTCACCTTCATTTTCAGGCTACTCATAAGGAGGCATTGTGCAGAGAGCCAGGCTACTGGACAGTCATGAACACTAACTTCTGCATCCTTCAATAAGATGTGAACCTGTAGCTAGGAGGGCTTCCTTCACTGCATCACTGACTATATGACTGCAGCAAAGATCTCAGTCAGGAAAAGACCAATGGAAACAAATTTCTCTCTGTATACTGCTTATTGTGGGTTGTGGGGTTAATGTCACATCCCGGCTAACCTAACTCCCCTCCGTGACTGTAGCCACATTCAGAGATCTACAAACACGGCTCTGTCCCAGATGAAAAGAAAATTTTTGTGGTATGTTCATTGGGCAGCAGGAAAACATTCACACTCCTTGCTCAAGAGTGAAACATAGTCCTCATCTACAGAGCAAAGTAGGTTCTTTCTTTCTCTACAAGCAATCGTATGTGTTGTATTTGCTACCTGATGGGAAAAGCAGGATTTCGGTGGTTTTTTATCCGGTTCATGTAGGCTGCAAGCAAAAGCATCATTGTCTTAAACTTGCGCTTCATTACCCGCTTCCTCGCCTCAAAAGTTGCCTTGGAAAAAAAAATCGCAATAAACGAACAGCTGAGGCGATACCAGACCGCAAACGAACAACTCCCTCAGTGCTACGCTCATTCATCAGGATTCCTTCACACAGCCCTGTCGGCTGCCGAACAACTTGGGTTTGGTTTTTTTTTTTTTTTAAAGGAGAACCCATTCTTCACTGAATTCTCTTTGGGATCCTTTACTCAAAAAAAAAACCCCCAAAACCCAGCATCTGGAGAAACAAGCCAACGCAGAGGCGCATTATCTGCCTTTCCTTCCCCGCATCTCCGCGCAGCCAGGCGGGGAAGCGAAACACTTTTTCCCG
>NW_010138042.1:0-22506 GCF_000699245.1 Pterocles gutturalis | reverse complement strand
ACTTTAAGTTAACTTTAACCCACAACAGGGTAAAGTAGACACAGCTCCTTACTCTTGGAAAAATTAAAAGAATAAAATTTAAAGGAATTTTTAAAACATACTGAGAAATAGTGACAAAGAAAAAACAGAAAGCTATCACTTAAAAAATACCTGTAAATGCTCTAGACTAAGCAATTTTTTGAGATAAAAATCTTGATAAGCTTCTTAATTAAATGGATGTATACTCAGTTGATATATTTTAAATAGCATGGCTCCCTGAAAAATTTCGTTTGTTCTTTATAGATCTCTGCTTATTGATATCTATCAAATGTGTTAAAAATTAAGAGCTTGATTTTAAACATGGAGTTCCAGAAATGTTTTCTAGTTGGCAGAGCATATACAACTCCAATTCAATACTCAAGAGAGCTGAGGAAACTGGAAGATAATGGCACTGGAAATAGTCACGACAATATGCTTGTCATTCTTTGTAAAGGAAGAAGTTTCAGTTGAAATTTAAGCTGATGACACTCTAAGCAAACCATAAGGGAGGAAGACTGCCTCTAAAAAAATATTTTGCTAATGTTTTTGAAAAAAAAAAAAAGAAATAAGATTGTAGAAACCACAATGTGTGCACACATCTCAACAGTTACTTCCCACAGCATCATGAAGGTAGGACACGTAAAAAGTCCTCAAGGAACTCTTGAAGGTCCAGAATGCTAAGAATTGCATATTGTGCAATACCAGTAGGGCAGTACACAACTAAGTTGCTTGTACCTACAGTCATCCCCTGAAAAATCTAATTTCAGGCTGACCTTTATTCCAGAGAAAGTCTGCTTTCTTTACCAAAGCAAATGCATTTGCTCAGGAAGAACAGATCTATCTCATGTATGACTTATGAGGACAGATCTTTTCTTTAAGCTATATTCACATATGACATGAAATTCTTTTCAGAAATTAGAATGCCTTCCGGTCCGTCCATCAACAAATCAAAGTTTAAAACACATCTTTCTGTCTTGAATTTCCGGAATAAGAACTACAAACTGCTGAATGCCCCATGTAGTCAAGAGTAACCATGATTAGAGATAAATCTTGTACAAAATGTCTTCTGGTCCTGCAATAGCACAGAGATGAGTAAGGGAAAAAGGTCTGAATTCTTCTTCATTATTGTTATTAGGTATTTCAACTTGCATTCCAGACTATTAAAAGTTACATTCTTGGTAGAAGACAAACAGGACAAATCTGGACTTCACAGTGAATGATTTGGACAATGTCTATTAACAAGCTGCCCCATGGACAATGAAGATACAATATTTTATGTATTTTTTCAGACGTGATCTCAAATGAAATCAAGAATAGCCGTCACGCACCTGTGATAAGATGCATTTCTATTAGAAGATTGGGATAATGAGTTTTCATAATCTATGAAAAGCCCCATTATCTGGTGACTAAACAGCACATTACCAGTGAAATAAAAAATTATCAAAATGAACTCATCTTAATTTAGCCTGAAAAGGTTATCGTCAGGTGTGTTTCCAGATGGGAAGACCTTTTAAAAAAGTTTGTAAAAGAAAGCACATTCATTTGTGAAACATTATAAAGATCTGGTGTAATAAAATATAAAAGCTCTTAAACAAGGTGTCAGAAATATTTCACACTACTGAAAATCACCATATACAAACTGGACATGAGAGGAATGATTGAAAGTGGTTATGTTCCTAAGCAACATGTTAAATCCCATTATTTTAATGGAGAATATGATTTGTTTGATTTCACTGCTCTATTATTTCACTGTCCTCAGAATGCCATACCCCCTTGCAACAAGATTGCCAGTGCAAGGATACAAAGATTAAAAACCAAGGCATTCGCTTGAGTAGGAAAAATATTCCATCATCTCCATCCATTATGCAACCTTACTAATAAGACTTATGTAGTAATGATTTCCTTTACAGTCTGAAAAATGTAACTTTCAGCTTTTTGAAATATTACAATTAAAATCAGAAAGCTGTAATGTAAGTGGAACTGGAAGGGGTAAAACCCTTTTTTTATCTATATAATTGAAAATATTGTAGCAATGACAGAAAATCTGGGAAGGTTTATACCCATTCTGCAAATCTGCTTATTTCACAGATTTTCTGAGATATTTTACCTTCACAAATCATTCCATAAATGAATGTGTTTACTATCTTGTATGCTGTTATTCCAAGCATATTTTATTTATCAACAGTGTTCATCTTGGTATGAGGACATGCACTACAAAGGGTCACAGAATCACAGAACAGGAAGGCATCTCTGGATCATCAGCAGCATCATTGTTGTGGATTAGAAAATGCCACTGCAGGACAGTCTTTTGTTAAACACATGGTGGGCTGAGGCAGGGACAGGGAGGGTTTCACTCACCACTTAGGGTCACGGGCAAGAAACCAACACGACTTGGGAAAAAGAAAAAAAAAAAAATTGAATTTATTAACTATTTACAACAAGAAGCAGGATAATGAGAGAAACTACATTTTAGTAAGGCACTTCTCCCCCACAACTCCCTCCTTCCCAACGCCCGAAGGCTTTGTTCTGTACCTTCTCCCCCTCCAGTGGTGCAGGGGGGCAGGGAATGGGGGGTGCAGTCAGCCCGCTGCTTCTTCCTCCTCAGAGGAAGGCTCCTCACAGTCTTTCCCTGCTCCAGCGTGGGGTCCCTTCTCACAGGAGAGTCCTTCTCAAACTCTTCCAGCTTGAGTTCTTTTCCACACAGGGCCACAGCCCCCCGACAACTGCTTGGCTCTGGCTTGGGCTACTCCAAAATTCCTACGTGAGGTCCTCCACGGCTGCATCTTCTCATAGGCTGCACCAAGGGACAAACTGTGCACCACCATGAATCTTCACCACGCTGCAGGGGAGCTTCCATGGGGACCTTCTTTCCTTCTTGCTTCCCTTCTCTGACTGCAATGTCTGTGTAGCCGTCCCTCCCTCAGATCCCGCTTCTCTCTCTGCCACAGGTCTTCATCAGCTCCCAAGGAAACTGACTCTCAGGTGAGCCATGGCAGAGACTTGGGCTACAGCAGGCCAGTTTGCAGAAGCCAGGCAGACAGCTGGACAGCTGGACCGCTCTGCCCAAGCCGGGTCCTGCCCGATGCCGCGCCAACCCATTGCTCCGTGTCCCCTCTTCACTATGTCATTCGCAGAGGTGCCGATTGGCTCAGCCCTGGCCTGGGGTGGGTCCAGCCTGAAGGTGGGGAAACTTCCAGCAGTTTCTCACAGGGGCTAGGTTGGTGGTACTCCTTCCACCAGTCCCCCCCGGCTACTGAAACCTTGGAGCCGGTGGTGGGGGTGAACCCTTAGCAGTCACTTACAGGAGCCACCACTGCAGCCCCTCCCTTGCTACCAGCAGAGCTGGAGTCCAGGGAAACCTTTAGCAGCTACTTACAGGAGCCATTACTGTCGACCGTCCCTGCTACCAGACAAACCCACCACACAAAACCACAACAATCATCTATTCTAACCCCCTGCTCAGAGCAGGGTGAGCAAGAGAATGTTGCTCAGGACCATGTCCAGTTAGGTTTTGGATATCTCCGAAGATGGGGGGGTCCACAGCTTCTTTGAGCAACACATAACATTGTGATCATGATCACGTTTAAAAAAAAAAAAAAAAAAAAAAGATAAAAATCTTGGTTTTAAATTGAATTTTCTGTATTTCAGTGTATTACCATTGCCTTTGTCCTGTCATTGGATGCCACAGAAAAGAGCTTAGTACCTTCTTCTTCTTTACTCCCTCCATCATCCAGGTCATTGATAAAGATACTACAAAACATTGGCCCTGGTATCAATCACTGGGGTATACCACTGGGGACTGGCATCCAGATGGACTTGATACCACTGATAACAACTCTTTGAGACCAGAAGTTCAGTCAGCTTTCAGTCCACCTCACTGTCTACTTACCCAGTCCATACTTCACCAGGTGTCTCTGAGCATGTTATGAGAGACAGTGTCAAAAGCCTTACAAAAGTCAAAATAAAAAACATACGCTGTTCTCCACTCATCAGTCAAGTCAGTCATCTCTTGACAGAAGGCCATTAGATGAGTCTGACATGATTTCTCCTTCATAAATCCATTCTGATTACTCCCTATCACCTTCTTTTTCTTCGTATGATACTTGATACATTTGGAAATAGTTACAAGGATCATTTGCTCCCTTAGTTTCCCAAAGATCGAGTTGAGACTGACTGACTTGCAGTTCACTGGATCCTCTTTCTCGTCTTTCTTGAAGATAAAGGTGACATGGTTATGTCCAATTTGTTTAAATGTGCAATAACCTGATCCTCTCCCACCAAGAGTAAGTTTTCCTTTATCCATGCATTCCCTCAGGTCTCAGGGGCCTGGGATTCCTGAGGTCAAATATTACCAGTAAAGACTGAGGGAAAGAAGGCACTGAGTACCTTGTACTTTTCAACATCCTTTGTCACGGGGGCCACTGCCTCCATCAGCAGTGAGCCCATGTTTACCCTGGTGTGCCTTTTGCTGCTGATGTACCTGTGGAAGCCCTTCTTGTTGTCATTCAGATTCAACTCTAAATCAGTTTTGGCCTTCCTAACCTCAATCCTGCATGCTCAGACGGTATATTTTCCTCCTGGGTCACTAAACTGCATCTCTCGGATACAATTAAGAAACTTATGCTAAATACGTGCATGTAGCAAATAAGAAAGTTCAGGTAACATTTTACTTTGACTGGTAACAGGTTTGGGTTGATTTTGAGTTGTTTTCTTTTCTATTGGAAGCTGTCCTTACATATATATAATGTCACTGGAAACAATTCTTGCCTGACTAGTTGTTTACAAAAATATAATGAATGGCATAAAAATTACCACAGAGCCTTAAAAAGCAGTAGTACTGCTCACTATAAAATTTAGATTAAAAGGAAGCATTCTCTGTGAGACAAAACAATAAAAATTCACAACTGAGAATTGCTCCCCACCGCAGCAAAATACCCAGAGATTTGAGCTTTGGTAAGAGAGTTACTTGTTCATAGCCATTAGTGATACTGTTTTGTTATGGATAGGAGGAATACACATAGCGCAGAGAATATTTCAGAAATAATTCAGTTGACAAAGTTATTTCCCATAATTCATTTTCATTTTATAAGAATGAGCTTGTGCAGAATTTTATACCAGAATTAGCCTGTGAATTTGATTTACTCAGGAATGTCGCAGCCTTTCTTCCCTGTGAGGACATGTTATATTCCAGTAGGGAGCTTTTAGAAAAGCTGGACATCATTACCTCTTGTTCTTTCTTGTTTTGTCAATGGTAATTTGGTCTGGTGAGACCTTTTCTAGACATTGTTATTTCATCCCTTTTTTTAATATTCCTTGCTGTTGATAGTGTGCTCTGTGTGTGCAGTTTCTGGAGGTCTATTAATGACATACTTATTGACAAAATAGTTGAAAATTCAAATATATTTCTTTGTGCTTAAGATAAAAGAAAAGTAAAATGAAGGATATAGTGTCAAATCCCCCTGGAAATTTGTACCTTGCACAAAGGCAATACACTAGTCATCAAATAACAAGCAGTAACTTGGTGTTTCACCCATGGAAAGACTACTGCTCCTACTCCATTCCTGAACAGATATCCTCCACAAGGACAGATTGTAGCTCTGCTCCTGTATAAGACATGACTCTTCCGACTCCTACTAGGTCCATGAGTCATTAAAAGTGCAAAAGCCAACACCTCCAGCACCCCCAAAGGAAGATATTTTACCTAAGAGTCCCATGGCTCTCCTCCATTATATAATGGGAGGATCTGATTTGCAAGAAAAAGATGTTAGACTAATCTCTCAGGTAAGGCAGCAGTTCTTGCAGAGTTCTGAACTCAGGGGAGGTAAGAAAGGCTATCTCACAGAGAGTCAAGCCCTGGTCAGACAGCTGTTCCTGGCCTTGCTGCTGCTCTCAGCTCCTATAGAGTTTCTTCAAGCAGTGTGGTTGAGCTGGGAGTCATTGTTTCACACAAGATGAAGTTACTCACCACAGTATAAGACAGCCTGAAGTCAATGGGATCAGGAGTTACTGCTTCCCAGGGAGCAGCATATTTGTGCAAGACAGCTGGTTTTTTTTTTTGTTTTTTTTTTTCTTTATGAGTTTTCGCAGCTGTCCGAGAACCACCTTTTGCTTAAAAATAGCAGGGTGGCATATCAAATCACACTTGCAATTAAAATAGGCCTCATCTCAAAAATGAGGAACACAGAGCCCAATCTTAAATCTCTCTCACACAAAAAGATCTTTGCCATTAATAATTACTTTCATTAATAAGAAAATAAGACAAAGTATCAACAGCATATCTAAGGTCCTACTTCAGATTTCTTCATTTTGTCTAAATAAGAAACATATAACAGGACCATCGTATTAACATGTTTCTGCTTATCATTCCTGTATGCTATACAGGACATAATTAATATTTAGTAACTAATACACATGTAGTAGTAATTACTATACACGAAGTAATATATATGATCTTATTGGCACCATGGAGATGTGGTGGGATGGCTCCTATGACTGGAGTGTTGGAATGAAAGGACATAGATGCTTCAGGAAGGACAGGCAGGGGAGACGAGGAGGAGGTATTGCCCTCTATGTCAATGACCAACTGGAGTGCACGGAGCTCCACCTGGGGATGGATGAGGAGCCGACTGAGAGCTTATGGATCAGGACTAAAGGCAGGGCAGGGACAGGTGACATTATATTGGGGATCTGCTAAGGCCATCTGACCAGGAAGACCAAGCAGTTGAGACCCTCTATAGGAAGATAGGTTCAGCTTTGTGTTCACAAGCCGTGGTCTTCATGGAAGATTTCAAGCACCCTGATATCTGTTGGAGGGACAATACAGCAGGGAATAAGCAAGCCAAGAGGTTTCTGGAGTGCGTTGATGATAGCTTGCTTCTCCAAGTGATAGAGAAGCCAAAGAGGAGAGGTGCTGTGCTGGACCTTGCTCTCACCAACAAGGAAGGGCTGGTGGGGAATGTGAAGCTCAAGGGCAGACTCGTCTGTAGTGACCAGGAAATGGTAGAGTTCAAGATCTTTAGGGCAGTGAGGAGGCTGCGTAGCAAGCTCACTACCCTGGACTTCAGGAGAGCAGACTTCGACTTCTTCAGGGATCTGCTCAGTGGAGTATCATGGAACAAAGACCTAGAGGGAAGAGGGGCCCGAGAAAGCTGGTTACCATTCAAGGATCACCTCCTCCAAGCTCAGGAGCGACGGATCCCGGCAAAGAGGAAATCAGGCAAAAACACCAGGAGGCCTGCATGGATGAACAAGGAACTCCTGGACCAACTCAAACACAAAAAGGAAGCATACAGAGGGTGGAAGTAAGGACAGGTAGCCTGGGAAGAACAGAGAGAAATTGTCTGAACAGCCAGGGATCAGGTTAGGAAAGCTAAAGCCCTCACAGAATTAACTCTGGACAGGGATGTCAAGGGCAGCAAGAAAAGCTTCTGTAGGTATGTTGGCGATAAAAGACTAGGAAAAGTGTGGGCCAGAAGGAAATGGGAGACCAGGTTATCTGAGATATTGAGAAGGCTGAGGGACTCAAAAACATTATTTCCTCAGTCTTCACTGACAAGTGCTCAAGCTATACCACACAAGTGTCAGCAGGCAAAAGCAGGTACTGGGAGAATGAAGAACTGCCCACTGTAGGAGAAGATCAGGTTTGAGACCATCTAAGGCACCTGAAGGTGCACAAGTCCATGGGACCTGATGAGATGCATCTGGAGATCCTAAAGGAACTGGCAGATGAAGTTGCTAAGCCACTATCTATCATATTTGAGAAGGTGTGCCAGTTTGATGAAGGTCCTGCTGACCAGAAAAGGGGTAACCCCCATTTTCAAAAAGGGAAATAAGGAAAACCCAGAGAACTACAGGCCAGTCAGTCTCACCTCTCTACCCAGCAAGATTATGGGGCAGATCCACCTGGGAACTATGTTAAGGCACATGGAAAATAAGGAGGTGACTCATGACAGCCAACATGGCTTCACTAAGGGGTTGTATTGTATTCACAGTTGTATTGAGTGCACCCTTAGCAAGTTTGCTGACAATACTGCTGCAAAGCTGTGTGGTGCAGTCAATATGCTGGAGGGAAGCGATGCCATCCAGAGGGACCTGGACATGCCGGAGAGCTGAGCCCTTGCAAACCTCATGAAGTTCAACAAAGCCAAGTGCAAGGTCCTGCACATGGATCAGGGCAACCTCAAGAACAGATAGTGGATGAGAGGAGAATGAATTGAGAGCATCCTTGAGGAGAAGGACTTGGGGGTGTTGGATGATGAAAAGCTCAAGGCAAGGTCCTGCACATGGATCAGGGCAACCTCAAGAACAGATAGTGGATGAGAGGAGAATGAATTGAGAGCATCCTTGAGGAGAAGGACTTGGGGGTGTTGGATGATGAAAAGCTCAAGATGAGCTGGCAATGTGTACTTGCAGCCCAGAAAGCCAACTCTGTCCTGGGTTGCATCAAAATAAACATGAGCAGCAGGTCAAGGGAGGTGATTCTTCCCCTCTACTTGTGAGACCCCACCTGGAGTACTGTGTCCAGCTCTGGAGTCCTTAGCACAAGAAAGACATGGACCTGTTGGAGTAAGTCCAGAGGAGAGCCACGAAGATGTTCAGAGGGCTGGAGCACCTCCTTTATGAGGACAGGCTGAGAGAATTGGGGTTGTTCAGCCTGGAGAAGAGAAGGCTCCAGGGAGACCTTACAGTGGCCTTCCAGTACTTCAAGGGGATCTACAGGAGAGATGGGAGGCACTCTTTATTAGGGAGTGTAGTGACAGGAAAAGGGGTAATGATTTTAAGCTGAAAGCTGGTAGATGTAGATCAGATATGAGGAAGAAATTATTTACAGTGGTGGTGGTGAGGCACTGGAACATGTTGTCCAGAGAAGCTCTGGATGCCCCATCCCTGGAGGTGTTCAAGGCCAGGCTGGATGAGGCTTTGAGCAACCTCATCTGGTGGAAGGTGTCCCTGCCCATGGCAGGGGGGTTGGAACTTGATGATCTTTATGCTCCCTTCTGACCCAAACCATTCTATGATTCTACAATTCTATGATATCTTGAGTATGTTATGCTAATACTTCAAAAAGCATTTGGTTTTCACATCTAGTAGAGGAAAGGCACTACGACCTGCAGCTAGATAACTGAACCACAGGTTTTAAATGCATCTTAACTTCTACATACATTTAAATATACATTATGTTCCAAACTTCTAGCACACTAGATCTAAATATACAGCAAATTAGTACTTTCCAACTATTTTGCCACATCTTCAGATACTAAAGCATTCTGAGCAGAGAGAACAAAACAAAACAGAACTCAAGTATTTTCATGAATTATATTCAAACTCATTGATTTTTAAACTGATTGATGTATTTGATATTAAATCTCGCAGGTCTGGGATTTTTTTGTTGTTGTTGTTTTAACAGATTGCATTCTGTGTAAAAATTTGTAGTACTCACATTTTGGTGATATGTACGCCATGCTTGGCAAAGGCTTCTTAGTTTTATAATTTTGATGCCTAGAGACCATTTTTTTGTTTCCATAAGTGCTTCTACAGGTCAATATTCTTAAATGATTTTACGTAAATTTAGATAGAAAAAAGATCTAGTTTTCTCATTTACCCTGTACCTGCCAGTTTATTCAGAAACTTGTATCATTAGGAGTATGGCTGAATTTTAACAGAAAATAACATTGGATGTGAGCTTAATTGTTCTGTGGACAGTTAAATAGTTTTGTATTTATTGGTTATCTAAAACCTGCTTTTCTGTTGGAGGATAACTCAGTAGTTGGCTTAGCAGCAGATTTTAAAGTGACATATGTCTGGATGGAATGTATAGTCTAGATTATTTCTGAGGAGTGTAGAGGGAAAAGAGGGAAATGAAAACCCAAACTAAGGAAAACAATATACTAAAACACACACACAAGATGAAGAACAACAACACCAAAACCAACAGAAGAATACTTCTAATTTAATGTAAGCTGCTGTTGTAACAAAATCATACAAGTTTCTGTGAGATAGCAATATCCTTCAGAAATAAAAATCCAATATAAAGGAATAAGCTTCCTCAAACAGGTAAGAGCAAGTTCAGCTTTTCTTCACATTCTTGTTTACACCACTTTCCTTCTGGAATGAAGGGAAGGACACACAAAAATATTTTTTAACTGGATTTTTTATTGGGGTTTTTGTTTACTTTTTTTTTTTTGCAGTTTTAATAATTGATACCTGTCCTTAGAAAATTGTGAACTTCCTAATGAACAGATTGCTGGAAACAGAAGGATATTCTGTACCACCTCAGTCCTGCATTCTCATATATCCTCTGAGGGATCCACCTCTGGACACTATCAAAGACAAAACAGTTGTTAAAGTTGCTGCCTAACACAGACTGTTCTTTCACGCACAGGATCAGTTAGTTTAATACCTTGGTCTCCTGATGTGTTATGAACTGTCATGACAATGGTTAGTCATCATCAAAATGTCCAATTTTTAAGATTATAAAGACAAATAAAGCATCATTAGATCTCTGGCCATTATAACTTGCAAGAGATAAAGACTAAACAAATCTGTTGGTTTCAGGACTGCTCTCAGCTGGTTAGTCATTGAAGTAATGAGAACCTCCATTAAAAATACATAAATGTGAAAAAAATTAAAGGAAATGTATGAGACTACCAGGGAAAAAAGTGGGAATGTTATTTGTCAGAAGATGCAGTGTTGTTACACCTTGCAAATTAGACATGGTCAATTACATTCATTGACTGCGGAAGAAATCTATAGTTCCTTCAGATGTGAAGGTTTCTTCAGTTTACTGGTGAGAAAGTGGGTATTAATTATTCTGTTGTTGTTTTTTCATTACTAACATTAGAGTATGGTGACTGCAAGGAAAAAGACAGTTGCTGGGATAGTTTTTGAGGTTTCATATCTGCATGCTTATCAGATCACTGCAGAAACTAAAATTCCTGATTTCATTGGACATTATGTAATCTGTTTTCATCCCAAACCAAGACATGGTAAGATCTTACAGTATCAAATGAAGGGGAAACACTGCAGACATAAAGGACTGTTCCTTCAAACTGGAACTGATTATAGACTTGTGTCTAGGTTTATCAGGACAGCCCAGTTAACCACACTTTCTTTTATTTGATAGAAAATTCTCTTGCAATTTTTCAGGTTCATTTTCTTACCAATTAGACTATAAAGTGAGATCCTTATTATAAGACTAAGGGAAAAGATAAGTTGTTTCAGAACAACACATAATTATAAAATTCAGCTCATCCAAATTACAGAAAAATGTTTGATGAATTACTTTTTTCATAACATTTTAATTAACTTTCACTTTAGCCTCTTTTTCAAACCTATATCTAAACTAATGTATCCAGGGAGACTAAATGAAATGCAAAGTTTATATGCTTTTATAAAAAATATAAAACACTGTCTTTAAAAAAAAAAAAAAAGTGTTACATAACAAATCACTTTTAAAATACTAGTATCATGAATCCTTTCCAAACTGAATTTAGGCTCTTTTTTTTTTTTTTTTTTTTTTTTTTTTTAAATATTGTGACAGAACCACAACCACATACTCTTTTTCACTATGTTTTTGGGGGTTAAAAAAAAAAAGGAAGAAAAGAATCAAAGAAACCCAGAAGACCTGCCACACAAACTCCAGCATCTTCTGGTAGATCGTCAGTGAAGTCCTAGGCAAGCTTCACCTCAAGCTAACCAGTGATCTGCAGGAACAATAGATTGCCATCTTCTAGATGGACGACAACTAGAGGGGCAAGAAGTGTGTACTTTGCCAGTAGGTTTCACTGATATTGACTGACTAGATAAATCAATCTGTTCAGCCTAGGTCCTACTCCCTTGCTCTAGGTCCAATTCAAGACCCAAGATCTGAGAACTACTTTCTCCCTTTCTCCCTTTTTACCTGGGACTACTATTTATCAGTTCATCATCTCCAGCTCTGCAAATGAAAATACTAAAACACTACAGCAATTATTGATTGAGAGGACGGACACATATGAAAGTCCACTCTCCATTTAACTACAAAACAGAACAAAGTTAAACCAACACAAATTCTTACTGCTAGTTGTGCCTCATAAATAGCACAACATTGTAGTATTTTTGTGTTTCTTAATCTTCCTAGATGAAATATTCATATAGACATGCATATTTCTATATTTTATATATATATATACACATAAAAACACAGAGGACCTGCCTTCTTCACACAGCCTTGGAGTAAATATCTGTTATTTCATGTGCACTGTGGGCAAACAGCTTGGGTGTGAAAACACATACAAAACCAGGTCTAAAGAAGATATTACACACTCTTAGCTTGCTGGAGATATATCCACACCTAGAAAAGGCTATCCAAATTTTTTTTTAGTCATCTAAACTTCATGTTACACAGACAATTATGAACTAATGATATTTATTTACTGCCTTTATTGTAATAAGTAACAATCTCCTCTTAAAAATATTTTATAAAGCCAAAATCTGATGTATAACTATGGCAAATAATAGCCAAGATAATTATTCATGAAACATGTTTTTCCAGCTAAACAATCACAATACTATGTTTCCAAACACTTCCCTCTCTGACAATATTCTGACTTGAGTTTTAGAGTTTAAACATTTTCTGAACATCAGTACCGAATAATATATGAACAATTCACATACATTGTTAGTTTTAAGGTTTATATGAATTTTCCTAGACTTACAGAACAGTTGCTAAAAGGAGAGAAAACTCAAATACTTTTAAATTATCATTAATCTTATACTTCAATTAACTCAAAAGATAAAAATTATTTTGGGGGGGTTTCTTTTAAGAACCTCAATCATCATAGTTATTAGAATGTAATAAAATGGTTACTCTGTGAAAAGACCATCATAGCAATCACCAAATGTCAAAATGCTATCATTTGAAGAGTAGTTTGATAACATGAGTGATTTTAAGGAGCAATTCACATCTCACTAAGCTCTAACGTTAGATCTTTTTAAAAGTCTACCCTCAACTTTTCCTTCCCTTATGAATGGGAGTAGTTTTATTTTAAAAAGCTGGAAATTACTCCAAAACTTTATAGGTTTTGCACTGCTTTTCAGAGAACATGTACAAAGAATCCCTCTACCAAAATCACACTAGTTTTACATTGGCATAAGTGTTATGTGGTTAAGCTCCACAGGTTTTTTAGTTGAGTCTGTTATATGTCATTTTCTGATTGATAGTATTGAGAAAAAGAGAATAAGAAAGGAAGGATTTTTTTAAAGTCATTTGCATTATATGGAACAAAATGCTGACTGCTTTCTTGAGGGGGAGGTGGGAGGGGTTTGAGTGTTCAATACTGTTTTTTGAGGGAGGGAGGTTTAAGCTCACGAGAATAGTTTATTTTGTACAAAACTATCCTCTTACCTGATTGCACTTTTATTCTATGCTATCAAGTCTGAATCATAGTTTTTAGAAGGCCATACCTTAATAAATAAATAAAGCATACCTAATGTCATAGGCTGCAATTATTTTCTGAAATAATAACACCAACTGCTGACATCCTTCCTTCTCTGTGTAACAAATAATTCATGAAAAAAATCTGGAAAACCTGCCATCTTGTCATGTCACAGGAAAATAGTCATCCCTCAATGCTGTATGTAGATTGGAAAACTTGTCACAACATTTATTGGGTTACTTGCAATCAGTTTCAAGTTACATCGGTCATTTAGTTTCCACTGTCATGAATCATAGTTTTAGTTCACTTTAAGGATAATCTCCAGCTATGATGAATATAAAGGCCAAGAGCAGGTCTAGGAAACAAATTGTCTTTTATTTATACCAGATTGATTTTGCCAGACTAGTTCAAACACTGAAACTGCCTTGTTTAATCTGTTTAATTAATGTCCTGAAGGCGCTTCAAACTCTTTGCTAACCAGAATAAAATAAAATTTTTGTATGAAGTTAAACAGAAGATCTGTCTACTTAACCAAAAGTGAGCAGTGAGAAAACTGGCTTGTTCTTTTCCTGAGAAGAGGTGTCCAAGTGCTTTGTAAAATTATTTCCTGCTGCCCAGGGAGGACTATGCATTCCAGCTCCTGAAAAAAGCTTGCTTCTGCTACCTATACTACATGAACCACTGAGCCTTCAACTGCTTCTGTGAACATTGTTATCATCAAATATGCAAAAGAAGGAGAAGGAGTGAAGGAAAGAAGAAGAAGAGTCAACACCTTCTTTACTACTCTGTCATCCTTAACACTTTTTCTCGCTAGTCTGCATCCTCATGTCTCTGCAATTTACCAAGCCAACTCAACATCCTTTCCTCTCCAGCTATTTAACGGGTAGATATTTTAACATTGTGTTAATGACTTTCCCCTTTTAAAATTTTTACTCCAGTATCCTTCCTGAGTTTTCCCCTTCTTGGTCCATCTGTTTCCCCCAGGATTTACCAGCATCTTTTCAACTTTTGTTACTGTCTATACCTCTGCATACTGTAGGCTGGCTGCTTCCTCATCTGTATCCCATCTGCATCTGCTCAAAGCTTCCTTCTTACAATATGACTGTGCTTACCACCTTACTAAGCCTGTGCACACACACCTTTAGCTTACCACCTTACACAGATTAGCCAAAGGAGTGTCTCCCCTTCTCCCCTGAGAAATGAGCCTCCTCTGCATTCATGTAAATCCCTTCACCATCTCACGTCATCTACTTCTTCCCTCTTTTGGGTCTTCCTCATAAACTTTGCTCTCATCAACAAAGGGAAATGGGGAAAGATACTAGCCAAGGTAAACAGAAACTGAAGGAAAAGCAAAATCAAACAAGCAAAATCACACAATACACACAGGTATGGACTGTTACAGAGCTCTCTGCCTAACAGCATTCTCACTGCTTTGTCTTCTGCTCCAGTAACTAGCAATCTCCAATGATTTGTATTACTGTCTGTTTAATATAGTTGTCTATTTAATCTCATTAGTAGTTAAATCACTCTATACAGTTGTCTTCTACCTTTGTTACTTTCCTTACTCACTTTTGGTTTTGGTTTGGTTTGGTTTGGTTTTTTCTAATGGGGAGAGTAAACTGCAGTGTCATCAACGTCAAAGATGCCGGCACAGCACGGACTTCCAGAGAGGCATTTTGTTTAGATTTTGTGTAGCATTCTTTTCCTCTTCTCTATTTATTTGATTTTCATTTTCTTAGTGGTAGCTGAATGAAGGGCTCATGTTTTCACAGAACTTATCATCAGCTCCATCTGAGATCATTTTCCTGAGTGGTAATAGTGACTTTGGAGCCTATCAAAGCAAATTCATAGGGTAGTTTTGTCTACAAGCATTACTTTATTTTTACTGACACTGGATTTCATCTGCATCCTATGCCCCATCCACACAGTACCCTGCTGCATCTCCTCACTGCTGGATTTGTGTACTGCCCTGAATAACTGTATACCATTCAGAAATTGTTCACCTTATTTTAGGATTTTTTCTAAACATATGAATAAGCATACAACACAGCAGATATCACAGTGTGATTCCAATGGTGGAGTCCCTTCTTTATAAACATGGACCACATTTTTTGGTTTTTTTTCCCAGGTTTTACTTAAATATGAATACAATAAGGTTAGACTCATAATGGAGTTTAGTTTACCCTTTAGAGTAAAGTCACAAGAGGCAATGGACTGGTATTAGGAAAAACTTTTCACTGTGAGGGAAGTCAAACACTGGCACAGGTTTTCCAGAGACATTATGGAAACTCCATCCTTGGAGATACTTGATTTTTTAGTTGAACAAGACCCTATAGCCAAAGCACAGGTTTAGATCTCCTATCAATTATAAATGTATTTATCAGGATATGGCTAATATTAGTGTGCCTAGGTATTCTGCAAATCTGTGATGATGCAGCCACACAAAGTGTATCAGTATTATACAAGTACGTGGGCAACAGGAACACCAGAGACATTTAGTTGCATGTAAGAGCCATTCAAGTGAAAAAAAGGTTGCAAGATAAAGAAGCAACAGCATAAGTGACTGTAAATATCCAAGTACAAGAACTCTGAGTAACCTGCTCTGAGCTGTTCCCGCTTTGAGAAAGGATTTGAACCAGACAGCCTTCAAAAGTTGCCTTCAACCAAAGCCACTCTACAGATGAAATATTTTTATAGTCTAAAGTCTATATTTATTTAAAAAGCACATTAGGTATGCTTACTATGCATACCTCTCCCTTTAGCATACAAAATAAATGCAAAATTTATGTTGGAATTATTGCTATAATAAGTGTGTTCATATTTAAGATAATTAGAGTAGCTTAAGTTCAGTAAACTCCCCTTTTTTAGTGAACACAGATTTTGTCTAGTAAAACTTTAACACTAAACGTTCATACATAGCTTAACATTAATTAAAGGTAAAATTAAATTTTAAAAATGTTTTCTTAGACCTCATATACAGTGCAATACTGTGATAACACAGATTATTATACAGGTCTCATCTCAAGTGAGAGCCAATTAAAAACACTTGAAATTTCTTTAGATTTTAACCTCAAATAGTCTTTTGGCAACATAAATGTGAAGCTTTCTAAGCTTATGTGTGGATCTTGAGTGCTTCTGACAATATATGTAAGAAATAGTCTATTAAGGAATATAATTAATAAGCTTTGATTTTAAATCTCTTTGTCTTGAGAGTTAACTGATTTATGAAACTATGGAGTGGTAGTAAGAAAAATTAGAATGTTCTTGTTGATGATTAGTTAAGCCAGATACATCAGTCATTAGAGCTACACACTGAATTTCACTTGACTCAGAGACAACAGTTACAGATAGAATATTTTATTAATTCATTACACATTTCCCAATTTACTTTTTTCTTTTTACCGTGTCTTTCCCAAAATTTGTATATTAAAATAGTGTACTAATGGGAAAATTAACAGGAAGAAAGAAATTGAAGAATTTTTCCCGAGCAAAATACAATGGATGTTAATACAGGAAGATGATTAAGGGGTTTGCAGGTGGAGTAACCTAGCATTATACATCTGTTATTTTATTACCATTTAACACTAACTAGTACTCACCAGAACTGAGAAGGCAATCTACTCTGGGAATTGTACTGATGTATTTCCATCTTCTTTGGATAACATATTCTTTGTCAACAGAAAATGTTAGTGGTGGTCTTAACTAAGAGTCTTGCACATAGAGAATTTAAGGATTCACCTTACAGTTGAGTAGGTGCAGCCTGTACTGTGCTGTACATACCATTTGGCTGCTAGATGAACTTCAGTGCACTGATTGTAACAGAGAATCCTGAATGTGCCTCCCACTTAGCAGCTGGTGATTAAGCTACCTGCATGCCTCATCTTATATTGAAGTAAAGCAGCATGTTTTCAGATACCATCCATTTGTTTGACAGTAGAAATTATTAATAGAGCTGCCTACTTCTAAGAACATCCTATAAAAGCTCTCAGGACTACAATGCTGGTGAACCTTTCCACAGACAGTCCTGACTGAAGGTCCATCTGATGCTGCACAACTCAGACTTCCCTGCATCTGATGGGACTTAAGTTTATCTATGGTAACCTCTTTTTCTTTCTCATTTTGTGTCCAATAGATGATATTTTAATCAACACATTCTTAGCTCTGAGTGCCTTTCTTACTGGAATCCATAATGAGCACTTGCAACAGTCCATTAAAATACCAAATGTTTAGCTTTGAAAAATCCAAGAGGACAATGTACAGACACCAATATACTGTCAACTTTGTAGTATCAGAACTTTAGTATGTGGCATAGGACACTGCATCAAAATATAGGGAACACAATGCAACTCATTTAAATTTTCTCTTGAAGCTTTTGCTAGTTTGTATTTTCAATACAAATAACTCCATATCAGGCACCAAAACAACTTCTCCAAGCCATCTCAGCTGCTAAGGAAATGGCTGCATGGCAGAATCAAGTGTATCAGCTCTGTAACACAGACTTTTCAGATATTTCTTGGCTTCTGAGTGTAAATTAGCTCCACAACTCTCCTATGTAAACCATTAAAAATTCCATTTTAAGCTACTAAAGACATAACAACAAATTCTATCTTACAGAAACAGGCTATTTTCTATAGCATAAGGAATTACATTAAAAATCTATGAAGTCAAGCTAGAGAGATTTGAAGAGTGATGCTGGAACTTGTAGGCAAACTCTCTAATAGAGAGAAATCCCTTCTGAGAAAACTCATGTGTGGGAATTTTAGGCACTTAACATCAATCTAAATACAGAAATCAAGTTAAATGTTCAGATTTACAGTGAGGTATTTAGCTTTCCAGTGAGGTATTTAACTCTCTAGTTGCATCAGCCTTTAAAGGCAATAAAACTTTAATTTGTAACGAAACCCAAACCCTTACAACAGTATTTTGGTGACTATATCTCGAATCACCAGTTCTGAATCCATTGGTAATAGATTATTTTTTTATTTCTCAAATGGTGAAAGTGGCGACTGTCTGCAGTAAATGTGTTTCTGTGGGTAAACTAGTGACTGACAGATTGAGCTGCAGTTCCATCCCTTGTTTCTGTTGAAGACATGAACAAGCCATCCCAGAGCCTCATGCCCACAATGGCTAAGTGCTCAAATGCTCCTGGGTTCGAGAGGGGGAGGGGTGGTGTGGGGACTGTATTTACACTTACAACCTGCAGTTTGAGAGCATATAAAAAAGTATACAGAAAGACTCTGAAATGGGACTATCCTGGAACAAGTTTTCAATATATGAATCACAACAGTGAACTTTTATCTTAGTTATCTTAAGGCAACCTATTAAAATCCCTAATGGTAGTTATAGTCAGTGCACGGATCCATATAACTCTGTCAGGGCACCATGAAGCAGGAACGTCAGTTTGTCTATAATATAGAAATGCTTTAAACATGGCATTGACATGTTTAAAAGGGCACTTACATTCCCTCTGTCTCTTTTTTTCCCCGTTACTGTACTATTATGTTGTTGCTTTTTTGTGTGAGTAAAAGTGTTGGTTAGACAACTAAAATAAGAATAAACTAGATCAGGAAATCAGTTTAAGTTGAATTTAGAGATCTGACTATTTCTAAAATACAGGATTCAACTCCAATCAGTTCTGCAAGGTAATTCTCTTAACAGAGCCACAAGCAACTGAAGTAGCAGAAGCGAGAGAAAGGTATAAATCTCTATTGATGGTATTGACACACAAAAGAGGCCACTGAACTACAGCATAAATAATCCTAGTGGAATCACTAAATTTGAATCCTGTTTTGCTTAAGCAAATATGAAAAACACTGAAGTGTCTTCCCAAGAAACATGGCACAACATTGTAGACACACTAACAACTGCTTTAAGCTGTAATGGTTCTACACTCTAAGGTCACTCCGCTAAAATCTACTCCAAGCGGAAGCAATTTTTACATAGATTTTGTTGTTTTCAGTATCCACATAAAAGAAACATTTTCTTTTCCTATCAGGTATGCGATGGCTGATTTTAACTGTCTGCGTAAGAATAGATCTTAAACAGAGGGGAAAAAAGTTCTAATTTGGAAAATCAATAAATAAGTCAATAAATAAGTCAGCAACATATAACTGCAACATGATCAGACAGAAAGACAAGAAAGAAACAACACGAAAATAACCACAGAGAGTAAGGATTTGAAACAAATATACGATCAAGAAAGAACCATATGCAAATCTAATAACCCAAGCAAACAGAAAGTCATATATCCTGCTCAAGATATCTCTGCACAAGGCATTTCACAACAAACACCAACACAATTTATACAAAAAAAAAAAAGTGAGGTATATGTATAGAGAGAGAGACAGAGAGATTAAAAGGAGTCTATAACAAAGCAAGCAAGCAAACTTATATCAAAGAACTGTGCCAAATCATTTTCTGGGATTATCCCAATTTATAAGGCTGAAAAAAAACCTGAAGTGCAGTGAGAGAAAATAAATAAAATAAAAATATTGCTCTATCACAAAACTGAATTGTAACTAGTTTTGTTTCATTTATGGGCATGAGGTGGCTTCTTTCTTTTAGATGTTTGAAAACTCATTATGGAAATTGGAAGTTGAACGTTGAAATATCACAATAAAATTAGACATTTTTATTTTACAATTTCTGAAAAATTAAGAAAATTTTAAAAGGAGAAAATGTAGAAATGAAGATTATTTCTACATATGTCAAAATAGTTGCTGATTATGTCTATTATCTTCCCTGTAGAACCATTCAAGATGTTGAAAGGATAAAAGAGAAGAGTAACTTTTTTACACTGACTTACTTATCATATGGGCATTCCCAGGATTTGTGTGGATAAAGTCTGTAGGCACACAAGGGTATTCCAGAAAGACTGGAAAGGCTGAATGTCAAGCACATGAGCTCTACCACAATATTCCCACTAGAAACATATTCTGCACTAAGCAGGTTTATTAGTTGGCGTAACCTCTATCTAAACTGTTCCAAACTAAACCAGCACAGCCACATTTAGTGGGGAAGAAGCATTTAGATAGTTATAGTGAAATAGATCTTGCCATTAATATCTTTCCCCAACTATTTTTTTGTTTGGTTGGTTGGGTTTTTGTTTTTTTTTTTTGCAGCTACTCCCTGATATAGATGCATCCTTGGCTGATATTCACTTCACTGGGAACTACATCCAGAGGAAAGCACACCTCCCCACCTGAAAAATTCCAATACCTGAACGATCACGAAAAGCTGTTACCTGATTTTTATTTTTGGATACCCAGAAATTATTTATTATTTTAACCTTCAGCACTGTAAAGGAAACGTTGAAAACAAGCTACAAATAATGAATGATTTTACACTAATTTGTGGAGATCTATAAACTAATAATGAAAACAAAGTCTTGTGTTTCAATTGATGTTAATTCCAAACATATTTATGACATTTAAAGCAACAGCTCATCACTTTTTATCAGAGCAAAAAAGGAGTCAGGAAAAAAATGTGTTTATATATTAGGAACATGGCCATGACTGTAATGAAATAACCTGTTTTTCCATTCAGTCTAAGGATCTGGTTATCATAGCAAAAGGTACCTTGCAGGAGGCAGAGAATAATGTTACTTTCTCTGCAAATAATTCTTCTATGTTGTAATACTTAAGGATCAGCTTAAACTTTGCAATATTTTTTGTATACCCTTTACATGACTTTTCACAGACTTTGCTATTATAGGTCTAGATTATAATTTTGATGGTTTCACTGCCTCCAGAAAACTTGCAATAGCTTACTTTTGGGGGTAGCTTTAACTCATTTTAGACTATGTCCTCACACTGGACTAATTGCAACATCACTGATATGTCACTGATTTGGTTGGGAGAACAAATGGACATGAAAATCTTAAAGTCCAATTTTCTCTCCAACTACAGGGGAACACAGACATATAATCAAAACAAGTATTAAAAGATTGCACAATGAGACACCCCATCCTAAACCCTTAATCACTCCATTATTTCCATTATTGAGCAATTGCATTAGCATCAAAAGGCATTTCTCTCATCTGGATAACAAAATATCTTCCTCTTGGCCCCAATTGATACAATGCTTCTGCCGTATACCTGGCTATTTGCTAATAAATTTTCAGATGGGTAGCTGTTTTTAACAGTCCAAATATGCACAATCAAGTAATTTTTTTTTTAATATATGGATATGATAAAACAATTATCTCAGCAAAAATAGGGTGATTTATACACTGCCAAGGCTATACTACTCAACTGGATATTACTCAAGTGTGAACACATCAGGACAAAAATCAGTCACCTACAAACCTACGTGAAAAGGTGTTCCTTCAACTTTTCATCAGGATTTGGAGAGAACAGAATCCCTGAAAATAAAGAAGAAGGAAAAAATCATGCAAAACAACAGACATCAGCAAACATTACCCCTGGGTCTAAGTCTGAAAAAACTTTGGATGACTGTTCACGAAGACACAGGAAGGGAAATGAATAGGTATGTTTTCTAAGCAGACCACTAGAGGAACAAATAAACAGCAAATAGCAAACATGCTTGTCCTGGTTTCAGCTGGGACTGAGTTAATTTTATTCATAATAACTAGTGAGAGGCTATGTTTTGGATTTGTGCTGAGAAGAAGGCTGATAACAACCTGATGTTTAGAGTTCGTTCCAGGACAGTCAAGGACTTTTCAGCTTCTCTGCTGTGCAAGTGTCTGCAGGTGCAGCAGAAGCTGTGAGGGAGCACAGCCCCAGTTACTAGCCTAGGATTCAATCTCAGGTTTAGGATTGAGACCCAAATTGTCCAGTGGTATACTCTATATCATGCACATCATGTCTATAGACATGTATATAGACGAGGCTTGGTCTGGAAGTCATCTATCTATCTCTCAGGGTAGTCTACGTCTCTCGGTCAACTCCCAGTCTCACAGAGGCTTGGGCTCTTGTCTCTTTTCCTGGATTGCACTTTCAGGACTCTCCCTGCTCTGGGGTAATTAGCTGGGAATGGGCTGAGCCTTGGTCACTGGGTGGTGAGCAGTTTCACTGTATATCACACATTTGTATATTTGCATATATTGCTATTA